>NW_005360124.1:3542073-3560710 GCF_000412655.1 Myotis brandtii | reverse complement strand
TATATGTGATTATTTTTCTGCTAAAGTTGATTCAGTTGTTTATTCCTATAATTTTTTTCTCTCTCATATCTAGAAAAGAAGTTATGTAACACTGGAGCCATTTGCAGTTTACTGAAATTAGAGGGATCCAGTGAGGCTCATCTATATGTTGTGCTTTGTTAGCAAAACTATTTAAACATAATAATATCTTCCCAAGTTGTTGCTATATAGGCCTATGGAGGATGCAGAGACCTTCTGTAATAGCAGGTTAAATAGTATTGCACTTTTGAATGAAATCAGGGAATTGAGTACTCAAACTGCAATATAACAAAAGTCTGTTATCTCTGAGGAAATTTGTACTATTGATTCTAAAAATAAAAATAGTGCACTCTGGGGTACCAGGAGAACAGTTTAAACAGCCATTGGGATGGTAGAGATGGTGGCGTAGATTTATTCATGGTATGAAATAATAGAGTATAATATTTTGAAAATACCTGTGCTCCCTTCTTAACTACTTTAGTTAAAAACTGTCTGACAAGACTGTTATTCTCTAAACAAGTTACTTATTTTATTATTAAAATGCTAGAGGCCCAGTGCATGAAATTTGTGTGGGGGGTGGGGGGGGAAGGGTGTCCCTCAGCCCAGCCTGCACCCTCTCCAATCTGGAACCCTGTGGGATTGGGCCTAAACAGGCAGTCAGACCCTCTCACAACAATCTGGGACTGCTGGTTTCTAACACTCACCTGCCTGCCTGGCTGATCGCCCCTAGCTGCCTCTGCCTGCCTGCCTAATTGCCCCTAACTGCCCTCCCCTGCCAGCCTGATCGCCCCTAATGGCCTCTGCCTCGGCCCCCACCACCATGGCTTTGTCCAAAAGGAAGTCAGACATCTGGAAGATGGCTGGTCAACCTGGTCTAATTAGCATATTACCCTTTTTTTAGTATAG
The DNA here is from genome assembly GCF_000412655.1 of Myotis brandtii. Lineage (NCBI taxonomy): Eukaryota > Metazoa > Chordata > Mammalia > Chiroptera > Vespertilionidae > Myotis > Myotis brandtii. The sequence continues at coordinate 3,559,786 of NW_005360124.1, read as the reverse complement.
ATAATATACTTTAGGCATGCTCTTGAGGAGTCTATAAAAATAACAAATTACACTTAGAGAGTCTGTCACACACTTGGGAATTAACTTCTATACGTAACTGGTAAAATTAGATTTAGTCATATAGGTCAAATGACACACAGAATCAAATGAGTTGAATATGTAAACAGTGATACCCTCTTCTGACCATCAATTCCAAATGAAGTCAAATAAGCATTTCAAGAAAAATAATGTAGATCACATGAGCAATGTTTCCTTAGATCCAGATATGCTTATAGAATGCCAGGCAGGATGCCAGGCATCTATGAAAATTTAAAATGTGGTCATGTATCTAGACTTTTGAAATCATTAACCCCATTAAAACATAGAGTCCAACCTCACTCACTGGTTTATTCCCAGAATGCAGAACTGTTCCTGGTGGTTAGTACTCAGTAAATGTTTATGGAATGAATGGGTGAATGGAATATTTGAATATCTCTGATTTTAATTCTGATATTTGGCATTATATAAACACAACAAGAGTATGCTTTCAACTCCTGTATGATTAGTTGGTAGTATGGGGTGCCTGCTCATCTAAGCAACAACCCCCCTGACTACTGAAGTCGCTTTAATTTTTCAAAACAAACAAACGAGCAAACAAACATCCTAAAGATAGGGTTCCAAAACAAAATACAAGATGTAAGGGTCATACCTCTACTAAAAAAGTATTTATTGTTGATCTGAAATTAAAATTTAATTAGAAATCCTGTGTTTTAATTTGCTAGGTCTGGCAATCCTACAAAGAAAGATGCTGCTAGTGTACAAAGTTAGTTTCTATAGAAAACTCTGTTGGGGCCACATCCAGATCCCCTTGGAGTGCTCTCTGCACACATTCCCCAGCTTTTCTCGGGTTCCCTACTAACTGCTGGCACCTTCAACTTAGCCCTGGGGATTCCCCTTGGGAACAGGTTACCACCACGATAGGGAACTTTGGAGAGAGGATAGATCTCTACAGTTTTTTCTTGACATTCTTAGTTTAAGGTGTTTCCTTTGAACTGTGCCTCAGAGAGATCCTCTTTTCATGTTCTTGCTTCTCTTCCAGCAGGACAGCAGGGTTACTTGTTATTTAACTCTTGTTAACCTGGTTTGGGGTGAGGATGTGAGAGGGCCATTATCTTGTTGTGATTAAGCCTCAGTCTTAGGCAGGTACAGTGTCTCTGAGACCCAGAGATGTGGCTTTCTTAAGATTCTTGCTCCATTCCTAACTATAGGCCCCACCATGTATTCCTGTCCCTTCACTATAGGTCAGTGATGGCGAACCTTTTGAGCTCGGCGTGTCAGCATTTTGAAAAACCCTAACTTAACTCTGGTGCCGTGTCACATATAGAAATTTTTTGATATTTGCAACCACAGTAAAACAAAGACTTATATTTTTGATACTTATTTTATATATTTAAATGCCATTTAACAAAGAAAAATCAACCAAAAAAAATGAGTTCTCGTGTCACCTCTGACACGCATGTCATAGGTTCGCCATCACTGCTATAGGTAAAGGGTGTTTTTTGTTATTATTTTCTTCACCTGGTGGAAATGGGTTTTTACTAGGGGCCTAAGGGTAACTGTTTATTGCTCTTTTCATGGCAACCTAAGGCTTTGGGTTTGTAGGGGAGACTCGGGAAAAGGATCTGGGGTACTGCTGTCCCTTCCTTTAGCCGGCAGTATGGGAATTTGTTCTGCAGATTCTCTCCAATCTGTTAGTGAGGTCTGTGGCAAAGAGCCTATACTTAGATGTAAAATTCCCTTATATCTGGAGCCCTTAAGGGGTCTAGATTCTCTCTTGAGCCCATACTTGGTCTTTACCAATACGTTACTTGTTTTGTTTTTAATTCTTCCCAGAGTCTGGCTGCACCTTAGGTAAGCACATGTTGGTATCCTGACTGTTCTTTCCTTAAATTTCTAGTACCTTTGTTGCCCTGAAGTTTCAGCTCTCTGATAGGTTCAAGAAAAGTTATGAATTTTCAGATTGCCCAGTATATTTTGTTTTCTTTTAGTAATGGTGGGAGCATGTTTTTCCCAGATTTCTATATCCCAAACATACGTGGAAGCTCCATATGTCTCCCAGGATAACTTTTTACCTTGTTAGTATGAGGTAGAACCAAAATATAAATCAGACAGTGGATTCCACGTCCCATATTCTTAACCACGGAGCAACTGACTTGCTTTATCTGGGTGACGTTGAAGCTTCACAGGCACTTTGCTACTTACCAATGATGCTTTTACTCTGTGCTGTCTAGTGCAATAGACACTAGACATAACTTTAAATTTAAGTTAATGGAAATGAAATAAAATTAAAAATATTTCCTCAGTCACACCAGCCATATTTCAATTCTAATTAGCTACATGTTCTAGTGGCAACCATATTGGGGCAGCACAGATGAGAACATCTCCATCACTGCACAAAGCTCTGTCATCAGCTCTGCTCTGGAACCGAATGACAACATGACAGTCCCTTGAAATGAGAGAGAAAAAAACCCCACCTCTCCTCCCTCTGAGTTATGCTTGTACCCCAAAGTGTAGCAGAATTTAATGAAATGGGTTTCATTTGATCAACATAACAGTATTTCTCTCTGGCCACCCTTATGCCATCAGGGTTTGGGCACAGCAGAATGGATTTCCAGGAACGCTGAACCACTGCCCTTGAATTTACTAACTCCTTGTAACATTAGGTGCACTGTGATGTTTCTGCCCTCAACATGAATTCTCTCTCAGGGGCCCCATCACCCTTGACTGAAATTTGGCTTTCTTCAGGTTTCCTGTAGTCAATCAGATGAATGGATACACACATCTGTGTTTCATATATACACATGGAACACATCTGTATTGTTCTGCATTGCAACTGTGTTCTGAAGTCAAGTAATTTTCCCAGCAGCCTCCTTAGTTCACATGAATATCAGTGGACCCAGACAGGCCATGGGGAGGCCTGCCACCTAACCCTACTCAGGTACCAGGACTAGTACTGTCATTAGACATCTAAAATGTGCCACAAAGACAGTTCAAGCTTATAGACTAAGATATTTTATAAGGATCTTAAATTACATATAACTTTAATGTTATCTTTGAAAGTTGGAAAGAAACACAAAACTTGGAATTTCCATTGAATACTTTTATCACTACCTATCTGTTAATAAGTTCAACTCATTTAAAACCTTGCTTGTGTTTTATTTTCTTTTTTATTACATGCCCATCTGCTTTAGACATTTCTTTTTTCCAAAGCCTCAATATTTTGTGTGCAAAATAATAATAATAGAAAATATGTAGATTACACAGCATATGCTAGGCATATGCCCATTTACTTCTCACCACAATCCTATGAAAGAGATACAATTAATATCATCTCTGTTTATAGATTAGGAAAACTGAGGCACAGATTGGTTAAGGTTCTCTGTGCTAATATGGTAGAGCAGTGATTTGAATCAAGATTGTCTGGTTCCAGAGGCCAAGCATTTAACCTAAATGTTAATTATTTCAAGTTAGTAATTACTTGCTTAACATTTCCCTATTTTTCTTGAAGACTAATTGCTCTGAGTATCTTCCCTACTAAAGAAAAGGATTGGCTCTGCTTTCCAATCCAGACGTTCCCGGTCTGTTAATCACTTTTGCTCTGATCACTTAGTTTTCGCACATCTCTCAAATAACCCATTCCCTAAGTCCACCCTCTGACTCTTTCTCCTTTCTGACTTTGCCCTGTCCCAGGTTTTTTCTTCTTCTTTTAAATTTTATTTTACAGGCTTTTTTGTTTTTTTGTTTGTTTAAAGAACTCAATTCCTAATATCTTGAATGCATACTCTTTTTCTTAATATCTTAAAGCCTCAAACTAAGTAGAATTTAAATGACTGTATACTATAGCATTTTTTTCAAAGCAGGGAAGGTCTTTTTTTTTCCTTCTTTCCATATGTATAAAGAGGTAAAAATGTAACCATGTATTTAAAATCATATTAGGTTTTATTTGCTCCCTAGGGAACTTGAGTGCCATGTTTGAGGAAAAATTGTTAAATCGCATTATACATTCAGTTCTCTCATTTCTGATACCAATGAAATGATTCTTTATTTTACCCACCATTATCTATCTTTCCCTAATATAACTCCCATTTTTGTATATCACATACTTTAGTTGAATCTCACCCTTTGGTTGAATCTCAGCCTTTAGAATTTATTTTAGGTGCAGTATCCATCATGATAACAATATAATATGTAATAATAATGTGATCTAATGAAGAAAATTGGCACAAGTAAGCTGTATTCATATGTAAGCTTTTAAAATGAATAAGTGCTAAGGGAATTAAGGTGCAAAGCATGCTCAGTTTGTATTTACCAAGTGTGTGCACTTGGTGACATTGCCTTCTAATACATATTAAGGCTAGATTAGTCACTGTGCTCTGTCGTTTATCTAAACACGATTTGTGACCTTAAACTTCCCATTTGTTCTCATCCAAGCTCACCTTAAGAGCCAAATTTAATATGTTTTTTTCCCTAGTACGAGTGCTTACAGAAACCCATATTCCCTGACATTTAGAAAACAGTGCTGCCCACAAAACCTATTAACATCTAAAGAGATTAAATTAAAATTCATTTAAAGGCCTCACACGTTCCCTGAACATTCTTATTTTAAGATTTCAGTGTAAGGTGAACTTTCCCTAAATTCCTGGAAAGTTTTTAAATCTTATATGAGTTAAACTCATCTAAACTCAATTTTTCTCCCTCTCTTTCTTTTCTTAATAGATGCTGAAATAACAGCCTAATTAGGAAATTTGACTAATTATATAAATAGACATTGATATAAAAATTCTCTTATTTATCTAAATACAGTTGAGAAACTGACTTCATTTCTTGTCTGTTCTGTTCTCTTTTCGTCTCTCATCTTGTTTTTGGCTGGGAGGTAGTGGGACATGAAACTAAGAACTGTGAGCTTAATATCATAACTATTAATGTTTTTATTTATTTGTTTTATTCTTAAAGTGTTATAAATTCACTTATGCCAAATACCTTCTTTATGATTTGCCTAGACTATTGAAATTTAAGAATGAATACAAACCATCAAAACAGCAGATCATGTTAATTATTTATATCATCCTAGTGACATAGCAGTGGGCCTCAGAGCATAGTTGAAGAATATAATGATCATATCAACTGAAACCAGTAGAAGCTTGAATAAGAAATTTAGATTTAGACCAGGTCGAGATGTCATTTAAGTGGGATTTGTAAGGTGATAATTATATCCTTGGATCAGAACGGGAGTGTGAAATATGTGTAATAAACATTCTGGCTAGAAATGCAAAGTCTCTGCCACAAACAAATAAATAACTCTCTTGTGCCAGGGGTCAGAGAATTGAAATGAGATAAAAACAATGTTCTTTCACTGAAGGGCATCCAGCTGTAATGCAAAAGATTTTAATATTAAAATATGGGCTCTGGAATCAGACTCACATTCAAATTCCACCTCTCCTTTCTAATTGTGTGACATTGAACAAGTTTCTGATGACTTCAGTTTAATAATCTGTAAAATGGGGGGATTAAAATAGTACCCACTTTATATGGCCAATATGTAGAGTGCTTCACATACTTCCTGGTACGTGGCAAACACACCATAAGGTAACTACTATAATAATAACATTATTAATAACAGCATTTATAATAATGGTAATATATAACATTATTAAAATCATAATGTAAAAGATTATTCCTATTTTTAAGTGTATCTAGTTGTTTTCTCTATTTTCTATCTCTGTGGAACTGTATTCCACTGGAATCCTTTGCCAGAGCTACGATAGTTCTACCATAATTAACTCTGACAGAGTTGAGTGGGGAATCCCTTGGGATATGATGGCACTAGTTCATCAACTCCTAAATTGGTATCCTTTAATAAAACTTCTGGTATTGAATGAATATTCTGCCAGATTTAGTTTATATGCCCTCATTTTGGGGATTTTATTTTTAAATTTTTAATTAAAAACGTTAAAAAAAATAAAAGAACTAAAAGGATTCAAAGGCAGGAAGACTTTCCCCTCTGTTTTTGGTTCTCTTTTCCTAAAATGTCCTTTCCTACTCTGCTCTGCCCCCAGCTTGTCTATCTGGCTAACTCCTTTCTATCTTTTAAGTCTTAGTTTAGGAGTTACTTTAAGAAGCCTTTCTCAGTCTACTACACAGTTGGGTCACATGTCTGTCTCTCTTCTGTTTACCTATATCATTACACTTATCACTCTGGATTTTAACCCTTTAGTTATTTGTACACCCCTCTCTTTAGGTGCTGAGTTCTTTGAGGGCAGAGTATTTACTGTCTATATCTCAGTTAGATAGCAGAGTCTCAATAAATGTTTGTAGAATTAAAAAAGTTATAGTGAAAATAGAGGTCAAAGCAGAAACCAAAAAAGCCAACAAGCATATGAAAAAGTACTCAATATTATCTTCCATCAAGGAAATGCAACTTAAAACCCCAGTGAGATATTCACGCATGTCCAGCAGAATGGCTAAAATGAAAAAGACTGGCCATACCAAGTTTTAGATAGGATGTAGAGCAACTGAAGCTTTTATACACTGCTGGTGGAAGTGTATATTGATTTAACCACTTGGGACAACTATTTGGAAGTACCCATTAAAGCTAAACGTATGTCAACCTGATGATCCAGCAATTCCACTTCTAGGTGTATATACAAGAGTGAATGCATAGGCCCACCAAAAGACAGTACAAAGATGTTCATAGCATCTTTATTCACAATAGTCCCTAAATGGAAGCACCACAAGTGTTTATTAATAAATAGACAAATAATCAAACAATGGTATATTCTAACAGCCATGAGAAATTCTAATAGGAAGAAAATAGGAAAAAAATGAACTCCTTATATATGAAAAAGCATGGATCTCTCTCAAAATATTATGTTGAATGCAAGAAACTAGACACAAAATCTATAGGATTTAATTTTATAAAGTTCAAGAATAGGCCAAAGTAATCTATGGTGATAATTGTGATAAAGTCACAATATGGTTACCTCTAGGGGAAGAGTTTAGACAGGGAAGGGAATGAAGTAACTTTTGGGGTGATGGAAATGTTATATATCTTGATTTAATTGATAATTACATAGGCTATATCTGTATACAAAATTCATCAAGCTGTATAATAAGATTTTACACTTTATTATATATAAATTATATCTTTAACAAAACACAAAAATATCTTCCAGAATCCTAAATTCCTAATAATTAAACTTTAAAAAATTTTCATACTCTTTCATAGTTTTTGTTCATTTACTAAATTATATATATTTCAATAACTCTCTTAAATATATTTTACTCCAAGATGGTTAGATTGGGTAAACCAACCCCTAATAAAGATACTCAACATAATAACAGGTATTGGCAAGGATATGGACAAATTGAAGCCTTTGTATGTTGCTAGCGAGAATGTAAAATGATGCACTTGCTTTGTAAAACAGCCTGGCAATTCAAGAAAATGTTAAACATAAAGTACTCTATGACCCAATAATTTCACTTTTAGATGTATACCTTAACTAGTTGAAAATATATGTCTACTCAAAAACTTGTACACCAATGTTTATAGCAGCATTATTCATAAGAGCCAAGAAGTGGAAAGGACCCAGTTGTCCATTAACTGAAGAATGGATAAATAAAATGTGTTTTTCCATATAATGCAATATTATTTAGCCATGAAAACAAATATTGGTACATGCTACAACATCACCAATATGATGAATCTTGAAAACATTATGCTAAGTGAAAGAAACCAATCAAAAGGCTATGTATTATATGATTTCTTTTCCATGAAATGTCCAAGATACACACATTCATAGAGACAGAAAGTAGATTAGTGGTTTCCAGGGGCTGCTGGGCAGGGGTGGGGTTATGAATAAATGCTGCTAATGCTTGCAGAGGTTTCTTTGTAGGGTGATGACAGTGTTCTAGAATTTGATATTAGTGATGATTAAACAACTTCATAAAAATAATAAAACCCACTGAATTTTAGACTTTATCAGGGTGAATTTATGGTATATTAATTATATTTCAACAACAACAACCAAAACAAAAATACTTTAAAGACACAACCTGTTATTGGCATAGCCTAAAGCCACTAGCCGATATCTGTCTAGATCAAAATATGGAATCTAGTCTTTTTGTGAAAAGTTGTCTGTGTAATTGACTTCCATGAAATAGTGTGTTAATAATGTTCTTTTGGGTGGCAGGGTGCCCTAAGTGTCCAGCACATTTGAGGTGTGTCCTGTCAGTGGGTTTTCAGAAGAGAGTTTGAGGGCATTGCATATTATGTTTTTTTTTTAAAAAAAACAACGATTTAATGACAGTCATGGCATTTCTGAAATTTCCTTGTTCAGGGGTGCAGCTTATTGGCATAGCCTAAAGCCACTAGCCGATATCTGTCTAGATCAAAATATGGAATCTAGTCTTTTTGTGAAAAGTTGTCTGTGTAATTGACTTCCATGAAATAGTGTGTTAATAATGTTCTTTTGGGTGGCAGGGTGCCCTAAGTGTCCAGCACATTTGAGGTGTGTCCTGTCAGTGGGTTTTCAGAAGAGAGTTTGAGGGCATTGCATATTATGTTTTTTTTTTTTTTTAAAAAAACAACGATTTAATGACAGTCATGGCATTTCTGAAATTTCCTTGTTCAAGGGGTGCAGCATAAAAATGATTGAAAGTTTGCCCAGTGAATGTGTTTCCAAGTAATTGCTGTTCCTAACAGTTTTAGAATTTTCTATTGAAAGCACAGCAAGGCAGGTGGGAAGTCACACAAAGCTTAATTTGAGGTGCTTAAATTTTGATCTGCATTATGTTAAAGCTTTGTCACATTACAACCTGTGGAAGCATATTTGCTTTTAGGGTTTTTTTGAGAATTAACTTAGAGAGTTATGGGTTTTTCTCAGCAGTTAATCAACAGAACCATGAGGTATTCAATGAGTAAGATTTGGAGGGAGCACATGAAGCATCAAAAATAGAACTCAGAGTTCTGGTCTGCTAATGCAACTGCCTATTTGACAAAAATATCTGTTAAGCCCTCTACCAAAAAGCAATTATATTTCTGGTGGGAACTTGGATGATTATTTTTCATGCACTTCAGAGGCCACTTTAAAAGAAAAAAAGTCCACTAACAATATCACTCAGATTTAATGTTATGTAAATCACATGTTATTGAGTGGTCATAGAGTGGGAGGTTTTAATGGTAAATTTGATATGTAGAATGTCCTTAGATGTTTGTCTTTATTGCATTTATTACACGTTTCCAAATCCTAGATTTTATGCAATTTGAGAAGTAGTGTAGGATCCACTTATTGTTAGTTTTCTTTCACTCATTTTTTAAAAAAACTTCTATTAGTTCAATTTTATTTGTAAATATAAAACTAAGGAAAGCATTAGTCTAGGATTTCAGATTGAAAATGAACTTGAAACTCTTGGCAGAGCAAATAAATAGGGACAGCATTAAAAGGGGATTTCTAGTGGGGAATCTGTCATTTCATGAGAAATTCAAGACAAATGCCAGTTTTCCCTAAATGCAGCCCATTCATTGTCTAACAAAGCCTCTTAGATAATGTCAGACTTTTTCTTCTTAGAATTAAAAAAAATCCCCAAAAGTAAGAAAAAATGTGGCTGTAAATGTAATTTAAATATTTATTCAAACTGTTGAATGTAGTATCTTTCAACTTATCCTGTTACTTCATTCATTCATTCATTCATTCATTCATTTTTCCCCAAATGACAGTTTTAGATGATACCCTAGATTCAACTTACCTGATTTGATCAGTGCTGTGTAAAGCTGTAGAACCATAAAGTAAATATAAGAATCTAAGGATTTAAGGGAGAGAGGAGGTATAGTCCAAAGATGACTTAAGTATTGACAAAACCAAACAAATAACAAAGCAAAAAATAAACAAAAAAGGAAACTTTCTGGTTTTCTCCTTTGAAAATTACCTCAAATTAATTCAATTTATGATCTTAGTTTTTTTTTCTGAGAACTGTCTGAAAAGCTAAAACCCTTTTTGATAACTGTTATCATTCAAACTAGGTAAAAATAGCCATCAAAATGCAGAGGGATTCCTGTTTCTGACCCCCTTTACACTACGGGGAATTAGATGTCAGTAGGTAGTTATATTACCATGCTAAATGTTTGTTTTGTATTCTCACATCCTAAATCACTCTAGTGCAATGCAGTGAGGGACTAATACAGCAAGAGATCAGAAGTTTCAACTGTATAGCCATAGTGATGAAAGTCAGAGTAAGGAAAACCAAGTGCTTCAAGACCAAATAAAATTTCTAATGGAAAAAAGAGGCTTTTGCCACAAATTACTTAAAGGTCTCTCTGACATATATTTGCTATTTTCTCTAAAATTGTATTTCTACTGCTTTGTTTTTAGATTTTTCCATTATGTAAATACTCACCTTTGCTTAAATTAAATTATTAAAAATAATTTGAAATCGTGAGGAGAAACTTTAATAAAAACTTCTAGATTATAGTAAAGGGTGTTCCTGTCAGTCATACATGCCAAAATCAAATCCAGTGGCTCAAACTTGTGATGTTTAAACAGATGATGACCTTGACATATTCTCAGAGAAGACTGATAGCAAGACCATGAGCTGCTTCTTTACCTGTCAGCTCTCACTTCACTAAACTTTTCTCTTTTTCTAGGATTCTCTTGGGGAGATTTTCCCTTTACAATGAAATTTTTGCCCTGGAAATTTATCATTTCCTAAGTGCACTCATCTATTAAAATCATTTTAAAGTTGCATTCTTATTAACACTCGAAGTAGATATTATCCTTATTTTACACATTGTAAACTGAGATGTGAAAGGTTAATTGAATTGCTCAGGGTCACAGTAAATGATAATCTTGGGATTTAATACTTCAGACCTGATACTAATTTACCGGGAACGTTGCATGTAGAGTAGATCTTCACAATCTTCAAGCAGCAATATAATCTTTGTTCCTTTGTTATTCTTTCCCTTTCTTTTTTGCCAGTTTTTTTTTTTTGAATTCTCAGCTTCCACCCATGTTCAAAAGACTGTCACATTTTTATTTATTGCATCTTCTGATTTTTTTTTTTTATTAAACAAACTTTACTATCTACCCTGGTAGTTTGACTTCCATAATTTCTGTACAGAGTTTTAAGAGTAAACCTCAGGGTTTGGTCAAATACCCTGCTCTTTGTTTTACCCTTTCTGAAATCCTCATTGCTCAAGAGGTTCCTTGAAATCCAATGGCTTTTTGCTTTGGTACCATGGGGGTAGCTTCTACTCCTGGCACAACATCCTTAGGTGGCTTCCCCTCTGAAGACGATGCTCCTTTTCGGATTCTGTTGGGGACCTGTGCAGAGGCCACACTGCTTACAACAGGTTCTCTCCCCATGTCTACTCTCAGATGACATTTTCTCCTGCCTTATCGCTTTAAAAAGAAGTTTCTCTCTGCACGGCTAGTGTGGCTCAATGGTTGGATGTCAACCTATGAACCAAGAGGTCAAGTTTGATTCCCGGTCAGAGCACATGCCTGGGTTGTGGGCTCAGTCCCCAGTCAGGGGCATGCAAGAGGCATCTCTCTCATCATTGATGTTTCTATCTTTCTTTTCTTCTCTCAAATCAATAATATATATATATATATGTATAAAAGATTAAAAAAAAAGTTTCTCTCTATACTCCCTCCAGGCTGCCTAACTTTTGAAATATATTTAAAATTTAAAATTTATTGCTATTTCTTGAATTATAAAAATTTAGGTATGTTTACGAGCCTTTTGATATAATAGTTTAGCATTTATTTCTTTTCCTGCTCCCATTGCCCCATTATATTTTTTGGTTAAATCAGTTGTTGGTAGTTATAATATTATTACTTTGTAAATATTATACACTAGAGGTCCAATGCATGAAATTCACACAAGGGGTTGCATATTATGCTTTTATTATTATAGATTGCAGAGTCAAGTGATGTACTGTGATTTCTTTTTTTGGGTTACTTTTTTCTGTATTTAAAATTTTTCTCATATATTTCTTTGTTTTCTATGAATCTATTGTTTTTTTCCCAAATTGTCAGATAGTTCTGTTGCAATACAAAAAATATTTCTGCATAACAAAACATTAAATAATATATAGTTAATTCCCCCCTCCACTCCCCAGGAACCCTTCTTTGACACCTCTCCAATTTATTCTAATCTAGTCTTTCACTTTCTCCTTCTATCAAAAAATCATCTGTCGTTCTGGGACATCATTTCCTACCCTCCCATCTTGTAATCCCTATATCTTGGTTTCATATAGATGACTTTTCCATAGTCTGTAGCATATCTTTCAGGAGCTTTCTAGGAAAACATGCATTAAAATTATTATCATTATTCCTTGCATGTCTAAAAATGTTGATTGTAAGTATGGCTAGGTAGAGAATTCTTGGCTGAAAAAAATTTTGCCTTAGAATTTTGAATATACAGCTTTATCATCTTCTATATTTTATTGTTGTTAGTAGTTTTTATGAGAGTCTGGTCTCAATTTATTTTTCTGCATGAAACCTTTTATGTTTATTTGCAATGTACTGAAATTTCATGATGATGTACTTTGGTACATTTTTTCATTCAGTGGACTTGTATAATTTGAAATGCATGTCCTTCAGATTTTGGAAAATTTATTATATTATTTTATAGTTTTTAGCCCTTTCTTTTCTTTTTTCTCATTTTGAAACTACTCTTAACAAGACAGTGAAATTCCTGAATTAATTCTCCAATTTTTGAAAATTCTCCAGTTTTTGTAACTTAACCTTTTTGTTTTATTTTCTGAGAGATTTTTCTTGACTTTTTCTTCCAACATTTATAACATTAACATGTTTATTTTGACTGTTATATTTTAATTACTTTTCCTTGTTCTCTCAGTATTTCTGCTTTTCTGTTTTATATAGCATATGGTTATTGTTTTATAGACACAACATTTCCCCTTATTACTTTGAATATTTTGAAAAGCGTTAGAAGTCTCTGTCTTAACTCTCACTGTCATTTGGAGCTTTTTCTCAAATGCCTAGTGACTCATAGGTATCAGTGAATACAAGCATCAGAAAAGTAAAATTGCTGGGCTATTATATTTGTCAGAATTTTTTCATTTGTGATTTGTAGAAACTCAACTTAAACTAGGTAAGAAAAAAAGAGAAATCTCTTGTCCTACACAGCCATAAAGCACAACGTATTCTTAGGAAGTGGCTGGATTCAGGAGCTAATACAACATTGTCACAATTATCTTTCTTTATCTTGTGATGAGGTCAGTTCCTCTTCTCCCACATGAAACGAGTGAAAGAAAAGAGGAAAAGAGGAGTTCTGTTATCAAAAGAAGTTATAAAGGAAAGGAGAACTTGAATGAGAAAAACCATAACTGTTCTCTAAAGCCTCTTAGAATGACAGTGAGACTCAGGACCCTAAAAAATCACTTTATGTTATAGATGAGTTATTATTGCTCTTAGTAACAGAGCAAAATCTATTCCTTTCCAGGACTGTGATGTGTGATTCTCCCACACACCTCACTGAATAATACCCACAGCTCTCCTCTGCCCAGATGTGTTTTTATGAAAGACAGTATAGTCTTGACCCAGAAATTCTTTAATACAGTGTTTCTCAAGCTTTAACAAGCAGACAAATCCTTAGGGTTCTTGTTCAAATGCAGGTGCTGATTCAGTAGGCTCTGCGTGGTATCTGAAATTTGGTTTATCTGAAAGCTCCCAGGTAATGTTGATGCTCTCTCAAGGGCTTTATGTAGGTAGGCTAATGCTTCCAGGATTAATATCTTCCACTGACCATGGTAAAAAAAACATACACCAAACAATGAAAAAAAAAGACCTTTGGGAGGGATTTACATTTTCTGACTCTCCAATACCTTGGACTCTGCTTCTGTGTGAGCACAGACCTGGGAGGAAGTCACTAGTCTATAAATGTGACTATGAATGGATGTGGGATTGACCAAAATCAATCCCCTGTCTAACTGATGCTAACTGAATATTTTTACACAATCTGAAATCCATGAAGTAATTAGGAAGGCAGATAAGCACTCAATCATAGGCTCAGTAACTGATAAGCGAATTGCCCCATCATGAAGGCATGGGTATTCACACATAGTAGGAAATATGCGTCATCCAATAGCAGTGGTCCCCAATTTATACACCCCAATTTATACACTCAGGAGTAGTACTTCACCTCTACAGTGTCATTACTCCCAAATTTATCATGTATTTTTCTCAATGATAAGAATAGAGACTTAAATAATGGCAATCTACACTAATAAAAGAGAAACATGGTAATTGGCGTACGACCGCTACCATGAAGTAATTAGGAAGGCAGATAAGCACTCAATCATAGGCTCAGTAACTGATAAGCGAATTGCCCCATCATGAAGGCATGGGTATTCACACATAGTAGGAAATATGCGTCATCCAATAGCAGTGGTCCCCAATTTATACACCCCAATTTATACACTCAGGAGTAGTACTTCACCTCTACAGTGTCATTACTGCCAAATTTATCATGTATTTTTCTCAATGATAAGAATAGAGACTTAAATAATGGCTATATATAAATTTTTATTGATTTCAGAGAAGAAAGGAGAGAGAGATAGAAATATCAATGATGAGAGAGATGGGAGCATATAATTTTCACTGAAGTCCCCCTGAGTCTTTTCCATAGCCTTTTATGTTTCTTAGAACTTATATTTATCATTCCTCACATCCCTGAAATCTTTAAATAATAAAAAAATGAAAGCACTGCTGTACGCAATTTGGCACCAGAAACAACCCCAGCTTTGGCTGAGAGGTGTGGAGTGACACAGGCTCGGGGACTGGGGGACCTCCGCGTGCTAACCTTGGCTCTGACATTACCTGCTTCAGGAATCTGAGGTAAATGCTTAGCTCAATTGCCCTCTGCTGAAATGCTTGGAAGGCTGATAACATTTCATCTGTCTTTTTCAGAGAGAATTAATTAACTGGCAAAGCAACTTTGGGTCATGGTTGGAAGGAAGGCCTATAAAATACTCAAAATACTATATGTAAATTCTCTGAGAATGTGTTCAGTGGACCTCATCAATCCCAAAAGTGGTTTGCAAATTTCTGTCTGGTCAGTAATTGCTAAAATTTAAAAGAGCAGTTAACGCATCATAATAGAATCACAATAAGTAGTATGTTTATACTTTGTATACATATTTATGTAAACCAGAGGGTTATTATGAATACTTGTGATATCATTTCTCAATTCACAGATTTACAGATGGAAACCTTAAAAATTGACAAAATGAGAACATAAGACCTATGAGGACATTCTCTGTTTTCCACAAACCATGTTGCAGTGTAATCTATAGCTTACTCAACATATCTATGAAAACAGGATATCAGAAAATTCAGCCCAAATGCAGATGCTTCAATCCAAATGCTTCACTACTTGAAAACCTATAATCCATTAATGGGGTGTTTCACTAATTCTAACTGGTAACCTCTTAGTGCTGTTGGAGGCCATTCTCAGAAAATCAGTTTTCCATATAAGAGCCTTTGCTTGTGTTTACAAGTTGAGAAAAATTTAATTTACCCTCTGAATCTCTTAATGAAACTTTCTATGTGAAGCACAGGTACTCCATGAGTTTCTTGGCTGTATGTATTCCCAGACTTATTATTAAGAAAGTTTTAAAAATTATGTGATCAATAGTCATGAAATTGGGTTATTTGTATCTTTAAGAAAAACACATTGACAATACTGAGCTTAAGAGCATGACAGTGTTGAGAATGACATCAAAAGAGCTAGAATCCAGGACTTTCTTAATCTGATGACTCATGCATTAACCACTTAGCATGGCAATTAGCTTGTTAAATAAAGCTCCACTTAGATTTGGAATTTGGTCTTTGGATTTGGTACTTTTCCAAGGAAAAATCATTTGCAGGAACCTTGATCAGAGCAGTCTTTACAAGCTTGCTATTTCTATTAGTTATTCTATGAATAATCATCACAGAGCCTTTTTAATCAAGGAAAGTGGAAGTTTGTTATAAATTACTCAGTGAATCTGAACTATTTCTCATAGCAATTCTGAATATTCAGAGAAATATCAGAATAGTTTAATTGGCTATTACAACAGTCCAGAAATTTAGAATAATCTGAACTGACTATTAAGAAAACCACAAATTCACAAGCTAAATACATAGCTCATTCATTTCTTGCTTTGGTTACACCAACACAACAACTATCATTGAGAGTGAGTGAGTGAATATTTTTCACTTATATAATTTACCTATCGCTGTCCACCAGTTTATCCTGAAATAGTAATGGTTTAAAACAACAACCATTTTTTGCTCATGATTCTGTGGGTTGACAACTAGGGTTGGGCTCAGCTGAGATGGTTTGGCTCTGCACCACCAGATAGTGGGCTAGCACTGTGGTCAGCAAACCGCGGCTCGCGAGCCACATGCGGCTCTTTGGCCCCTTGAGTGTGGCTCTTCCACAAAATACCACCTGCGGGCGCACACGTACAGTGCGATTGAAACTTCGTGGCCCATGCTCAGAAGTCGGTATTTTGTGGAAGAGCTGGTATTTTGTGGAAGAGCCACACTCAAGGGGCCAAAGAGCCGCATGTGGCTCGTGAGCCGCAGTTTGCCGAGCCGCAGTTTGCTAACCCCTAGGCTAGGCTCTATCTTATATTTGGCCCATGGCTGAGGCAGCTCAAGCTGCTTCTCTGTATGCTCTCTCATCCTTTGGGAGGCCAGCCTTTTGCACAGAGTGGTAGAAGAGCAAGCAGAGAAGGTAAGCCCCAATGCACAAGCCTTTATATAACTTCCATTTGCATCATGTTTGCTGATATCTCATTGGTCAACCAAGTCACATGGTTCAACAAAATCAGTGTGGGAAAGGACTATACAGGGAACAGATATAGAGAAGAATGATTCTCTAGACTCATATAGAAATGAGTAACAATAAACCACAATTTCTAGCACAAAGATCCATGGAGTCCTTTGATCTTTCAGAAAGTGAATATTAGATCAGATCAGGTGTGGGAAAATTATGGCCTTTGGGACACAAAACTTTATTGAGCCCAGCCTGTGTGGCTCAGTGGTTGAGCATCGATCTATGAACCAGGAGGTCATGGTACAATTTCCGGTTAGGGCACATGCCCGGGTTGTGGGCTCAATCCCCAATGTGGGGCATGCAGAAGGCAGCTGATCAGTGATTCTCTCTCATCATTGATGTTTCTATCTCTCTCTCCATTTCCCTTCCTCTCTGAAATCAATTAGAAAAATAAAATAAAAATATTTCACATGCAAGAGAAATATTATCACATATAAATATAGTAAGTATAATATAATAATTTAATATAGTATATAATATACAATAGATGGTGTAGTATATAGAATAGTATGGAATAATAAATGCACAGAGATAAGTAGATAAATCTATGTAACATTTATAGATAAATAGATAAATCTATAATTTATGGGTAAATCTATCTGTAGTTTATAGATAAATCTATCTATAAATTTACCTGTCTATATCTACACTAATAAAAGAGAAACATGGTAATTAGCGTACGACCGCTACCCTTCCCATTGGCTAATCAGCATATCCTTATGCAAATTAACTGTCAACCAAGATGGCGGCCGGCAGCCAGGCAGCTGGAAGCGAACATGAGGCTTCCTTGCTGCAGTGACTGCAGACTCCAACATTCCCCGCCTGACTTGCC
>NW_005360124.1:3540950-3541492 GCF_000412655.1 Myotis brandtii | reverse complement strand
GGTGACCCCAACCCCCTGTTCCGCCCTGCTCTGTGTGTGACAGGGGGCGGTGCCCTAACTCCCCTATCAGCCCTACTCTGTGCGTGACAGGGGGGAGCTCCCCAACCCCCTGATGGGCCCTGCTCTGTGCACGACAGGAGGCAGCGCCCAACCCCCTGAAGGGCCCTGCCTTGTGCGTGACAGGGGGCAGCGCCCCAACCCCCTGATTGGCCCTGCTCTGTGCATGACAGGGGGTGGCGCCGCAACCTCCCCATTGACCCTGCCTTAAGTGTGACAGGGGGTGCCCCAACCACCCTCCAATCGGCCCTACCCTGAGCGTGACTGGGGGTGGCAATGCAACCTCCCGATCTGCCCTGCTCTGTGCATGACAAGAGGCGGCGCCCCAACTCCCCAATTGGCCCTGCTCTGAGCCCAACCAGGGGCTGCACCTAGGGATTGGGCCTGCCCTCTGCCACCCGAGAGCAGGCCTAAGCCAGCAGGTCGTTATCTCCCAAGGGGACCCAGACTGCGAGAGGGCACAGGCCGGGCTGAGGGACCCCCCC
>NW_005360124.1:3529130-3540920 GCF_000412655.1 Myotis brandtii | reverse complement strand
TTTTTGTGCACCAGGCCTCTAGTATATATATAAAAGGCTAATATGCTAAGTGTCCAACCATCTGACCAGTTGCTATGATGCACACTGACAACCAGGGGGCAGACACTCAATGCAGGAGCTACCAAGCTACAGTGACTTGGCAGTGGCGGTTCTCAGGTGATGCACCCCAAAACCAGAGAGGAGGTATCCCGGGGCCACGTGATTCTACCTTCAGCCATAGGTTATGTTGTTACTGGGGCACTATTGGCCCCGAATCTGGTTTACTGCCCACTTGTATTTGCTTTCCACACCCTGTACGATAGCAACTTTGCAGAGTGCCCTCTCGCACTGCACTCCAGGACCCCTCGGGGGATGTTGGAGAGCCGATGTTGGCCCGATCCCCACAGGCCAGGCCGAGGGATTCCACCTGCCTGAGGGACCCTGCTCACTCTGCAGACACCAGGGAGGGACTGTGGGAGGTTGGCTCCAGGGTGTGTTCAGCCATCTCTCCCAGTCCCACCCCGTTGGCCATCTTCTAATTAATTTCCTTTCAATGTGCATGAATCTGTGCACAGGGCCACTAGTAATAACATAATGTTACCAGGCTATGAATATTTCCCCAGCTTTTCCTCATGCTTACTATCATGAAAAATATGCATTTGATGATACTCTATGAGAACAAAATAAATTGGTTTTGTAATGCATAATTTTCATTTTTGTTGAAATTTTCCACTGAATGCCACTTCAAACATATTTGTTTCAGTCTAATTTCTATGATGCTTTGAATCTTCGGCAACTCTAATTTGCTAAATCTATGTATATATAGGTTAGTATTCAATGCTGGGCTAATGTCAACATTAGGCTGAGGTACTATTTTATAATCAAGAGTCAACACAAACCAGAAAAGCAGAGCACACATACTTTAAATGTGACCTTCAACCTATGACTATGTTATTAATCTTGAAAGTTTAATGGTTAACATCTTTAAAGTTTGGTATGGAGTTTTCTTTGATTTGATGTTAATGTTGTTGTAAGGATTAAATTTGTTAGCCTATGAAAATGTGTATGAGAGTCAGGTGTCTGTTCCAATCTTTTGTGTATTTTTAAAATTGGCGGTTGAGCTTTAAGATATATATATATATCAAGTCCTTTATGAGATATGCGTTTTGCAAATGTTTTCTCCCAGTCTTTGG
Organism: Myotis brandtii; assembly: GCF_000412655.1. NCBI lineage: Eukaryota > Metazoa > Chordata > Mammalia > Chiroptera > Vespertilionidae > Myotis > Myotis brandtii. Next base: position 3,539,748 of record NW_005360124.1, on the reverse strand, counting down.
CTTGTCTTTCATTAGGTTAACAGTGTCTCTTATAGAGCAGAAGTTTTTAATTTTAAGAAGTTCAGCTTATCAGTTTTTTCTTTTATGGATCATGCTTTTCATACTGTATCAAAAAAGTCATCGCCAGGCTGGTCACCTAGATTTACTTATATGTTATGCCCTAGAAATTTCTTACCAGTTTTTTAGGGAAATTATTCTTGCAGCAGCACAAAACCTGACCTTCTTTCAAGCTTTCCTCTCATCACACAATGCCTTTTCCCCTTTGTCTTTACTTACCTAGAGAAATTTTAATCATTCTTCAAAGAATTCATCAAAGCTCACATCATTCAAAACTTGCCCTGACTGCATCAGGCCACCTTGGCCTCATCTGTCTTTCAACTCTTAAAGCTATGGTAATCTATACTACATTGTTCGTTACTATATTATACTCTGTTTAATGGTGCTTTAAAAACCATTTCTACCTGTTACTCATATTTTTTAAGCAAGAGAGTTAGAAATTATGCTTCCTTAGAACAACCAGATTCTTTAAAAATGCCTGGAATCAGGAAGCTGCAAAGTGAAATTGTTTAGGGCCTGAGGTTTTATTTCACCTTTGCAACTGATAGCTGTATGATCTTTGGCAAACAAGTTTGACCCGAGTATGTTTCTTTGTAAGAATAATACCTACCTAACATGGTTGGTGTGGGTATCGACAGGAGATACATGCATGTAAGGATCTTAGCAGTCTCCCTGGCACTGCTTGTGCTGTGTTGTTGTTGTTATTATATTATTCTTTCTATAAATAAAGTAGACTAACTAGAGTATGAATGAAATAGATTAGTTATAATGAAGATGCAAATATGAAAATACTTTGTGACCTCTGTGTCTCATTATTATTATTAAATTAATTTCCTTTCAATGTGCATGAATCTGTGCACAGGGCCACTAGTAATAACATAATGTTACCAGGCTATGAATATTTCCCCAGCTTTTCCTCATGCTTACTATCATGAAAAATATGCATTTGATGATACTCTATGAGAACAAAATAAATTGGTTTTGTAATGCATAATTTTCATTTTTGTTGAAATTTTCCACTGAATGCCACTTCAAACATATTTGTTTCAGTCTAATTTCTATGATGCTTTGAATCTTCGGCAACTCTAATTTGCTAAATCTATGTATATATAGGTTAGTATTCAATGCTGGGCTAATGTCAACATTAGGCTGAGGTACTATTTTATAATCAAGAGTCAACACAAACCAGAAAAGCAGAGCACACATACTTTAAATGTGACCTTCAACCTATGACTATGTTATTAATCTTGAAAGTTTAATGGTTAACATCTTTAAAGTTTGGTATGGAGTTTTCTTTGATTTGATGTTAATGTTGTTGTAAGGATTAAATTTGTTAGCCTATGAAAATGTGTATGAGAGTCAGGTGTCTGTTCCAATCTTTTGTGTATTTTTAAAATTGGCGGTTGAGCTTTAAGATATATATATATATCAAGTCCTTTATGAGATATGCGTTTTGCAAATGTTTTCTCCCAGTCTTTGGCTTGTCTTTCATTAGGTTAACAGTGTCTCTTATAGAGCAGAAGTTTTTAATTTTAAGAAGTTCAGCTTATCAGTTTTTTCTTTTATGGATCATGCTTTTCATACTGTATCAAAAAAGTCATCGCCAGGCTGGTCACCTAGATTTACTTATATGTTATGCCCTAGAAATTTCTTACCAGTTTTTTAGGGAAATTATTCTTGCAGCAGCACAAAACCTGACCTTCTTTCAAGCTTTCCTCTCATCACACAATGCCTTTTCCCCTTTGTCTTTACTTACCTAGAGAAATTTTAATCATTCTTCAAAGAATTCATCAAAGCTCACATCATTCAAAACTTGCCCTGACTGCATCAGGCCACCTTGGCCTCATCTGTCTTTCAACTCTTAAAGCTATGGTAATCTATACTACATTGTTCGTTACTATATTATACTCTGTTTAATGGTGCTTTAAAAACCATTTCTACCTGTTACTCATATTTTTTAAGCAAGAGAGTTAGAAATTATGCTTCCTTAGAACAACCAGATTCTTTAAAAATGCCTGGAATCAGGAAGCTGCAAAGTGAAATTGTTTAGGGCCTGAGGTTTTATTTCACCTTTGCAACTGATAGCTGTATGATCTTTGGCAAACAAGTTTGACCCGAGTATGTTTCTTTGTAAGAATAATACCTACCTAACATGGTTGGTGTGGGTATCGACAGGAGATACATGCATGTAAGGATCTTAGCAGTCACCCTGGCACCGCTTGTGCTGTGTTGTTGTTGTTATTATATTATTCTTTCTATAAATAAAGTAGACTAACTAGAGTATGAATGAAATAGATTAGTTATAATGAAGATGCAAATATGAAAATACTTTGTGACCTCTGTGTCTCATTATTATTATTATTATTATTATTTATATTATTATGCTTAAGGGTACATGATGTATAGGAGAATATTAAACTGAACTAAGAATCCCAGAACTCCACATTTCACATCCTGATTTTGTCTTTGTTCTTCTAAATTGGATCCAGCTTTCATAACTGCTTGAGTATTCAGTTTAGTGACCACCTTTACTAGCTCTGTCATCCTGGGAAAGCTGTGTTCCTCCTTTCATTCCTCTCTCCATATCCTGTTTTCTCCTGTTGGAAACCCATTGAAACTATTGCTCAGAATTGTTATAAGGGTTTACACTAAAGAGTGTACCTTAAATAATGAAGATTATTATGTGAAAGTAGCACAGTGTCTCAGACTTTGTGGCTGTTCAATAAATATTACATTTTGATATTTTTCACAGTGAGTGTCCTTTAAAAATCTTCACAAAATTCTCCCTTATACTCTGTCTCCTACACAATTGCCAGAATGGGCCACCCGAAGTCCCAAACAGGCCAAGCTGCTTCTCTGTTCTTCAATGGCCTCTTGCCATGGATAGGAGAGTTAAAGCTCAGCTCCTCAGCTTCGCCCAGCTTCAATTTCTGCTTCACCATCTCATTTTAATAATATGAAGTGCTGGTAATTTCTGCTTTCTGAGTTCCATTCTTCCTGCTTTTATACTTGGTTAGTTCTTTGAGACTAAGTTCAGTTATCTCATTTAGGAAGATCCTGGGCACGTCCTCCTTCTGCCAGGCTAGTGTAAATTTCCTGCTTTCCCAAAGCACCCTTCAGTTAATCATGGGCCCTCCTCCCAAGAACTTTCTTGAAGGAAGACAGGATTTAAATGACTTCTCAAGGTTTTCACAACTCTGTCTTCATGTAAAATCTTTATGTAATACCAATATGGTAGCACTTTTAACAGTAGACATAAGGCACATAATAAACATATGTAATAATTATATGGGTATCAAAATTTTGGGCTATAGATAGTAAATATATCTTCAATAGAATCTCTAGAATGAATAACTTTTTAGGATTAGGCAATATGTTTTTTGTTAATAAAATTATTTTTTTATTCATCTTACTCAATTGGGGAGAACTCTAAAGTGCTTCATAAACATTTATCTCATCTACTCTGTGCTGTTAGTTGATTAGTCCCTTCCTCTTCACATAACTCGGATTTTGTTAAAGTGACCACTCCCTAATAGCTTATGTCATTCAGGGGTCCCTCATGTCATCTTTAGCTCCAGGGGTTGGTCTAGAACAGTGGTCGGCAAACTGCGGCTCGACAAATGGCGGCTCACGAGCTACATGCGGCTCTTTGGCCTCTTGAGTGTGGCTCTTCCACAAAATACCGACTTCTGCGCATGGGCCACGAAGTTTCAATCGCGCGCCCGCACGTAGTATTTTGTGTAAGAGCCACACTCAAGGGGCCAAAGAGCCGCATGTGGCTCGCGAGCCGCGGTTTGCCGACCACCGGTCTAGAAGACTCTAAACCAGGGGTTGCCAACTTTTCGGACCTCATGGACCACTGGTTGGCGACTGCTGTAAACCACTGAGGATATTCTCAACATCCTTTACTATGGATTGGTCCTGGAGAGCAAGCTTAAGCTGATCAGCGTATGCTATTTCCCCCGGGAGTCCAGTGAGCTCAGTGGGCCGGAGGCAGGTCCTTTTTCTCCTTGGTGGAGGAGAGGTTCTCTCTTTCTTGCTTGAAGAACAAAAACGAGAAAGAGCAGAGTATTGTTTGATCTTAGAACATTGAGGGAACCAACACCGAGGTGGAAAAACTCTGCATACTTGACATTACTGATGGTCTGCATAGGCGAGATAACTTTGCTTATTGTTTAAAATCATCTTGAGACAGATTGCTGGTTACTTGCAATCAAAAGCAGCCTGACTAGTAGCTTTTTATAACTTTGCTTCATATAAACTAAGACATAAAATAATCTCTTTCTGACTCAGCAGTGAAATGAGTATAAAAGCTATAACCATCTCCTAGGGAAATGAGGGTCTAGCTTACAGGTATATGCATGAGATTTACGCATAGAATATCACTCTCTCCCCTCCAAGTATGCACTGTTGTTAAATCAGCGTCCGCTGGACCTGAGGGGAGAAGAATAAAAAGGGTCTCTGCGCATGAAGGTGTAAGAGGAATCACCAGTGCAGAGTGAAGTATCTTTTCTGGTAGCCAAAAAGCTGAATGTAGTCTCCTTGAGGTCATTTCACTCTTTTCTCTGGATTGTCTAATGGTAGCTGAGAGCAAAATGTCTCCCTTAGGATGTCACCTCCCATAAGCTGAGGAGCCAGGCATTAACATGAGGGAGTGAGAGCAGGAAAGGAAGACTGTGTGCTTTCCTGGAGCTGTTAATAATATACTGGACAAGGGCAATAAATAATTGATATTTGTCACCTTGCTGCTTCTTGGTTATTCATGGGCTTCAAAGCGGTCCTTTATCTCAGCGCCATCTAGTCGTGTTACATCACATGCACTCCTCGTCGCCAACATTAATATGTCTGCCAGTGACATGTGCTGCACACTGGCTTTTCAGAGCTTTTACAAACTGCTGATCTGCACCAGTCAAGAGCAATGTAATTGTCACCAGTAGACAGAAATATTGCCGCCAGACAGAATAGTGTAAATAATACAAAAAATAACCCCCAACACCAACAACAAATCTCCATAATTAGGGAAAGGTCTCTTCCATCACATCTGCCTTGCAGCTCCCCTGAATGAGAATTGCGGTCGTCTGGAGGGAAGTGGGCTCAACTCAATCAGGCTAAGCACCTGCATTCTTTCGATTATGTGCACTGCAGAGATGGAGTTCGTGTGGAGTCTGGAGCAAAGCAAAGGGAGACTGTGAGTATATTAGATTTTTTTGTTCCTGATACCTTTACATCCACCTGTAGAGGCACCACAGCAACCTAGCAGTGATTGCCTTTCATGGCAATGCGGCCACATTAACCCACATACAGCAATCCCTAAATTTTGATTATAGGCAGAATGAAAGTACCAAGTGCAGAGGGAATAAATTCAGAAAGGAAGGGAAGGCAAAATATGTGCTTTAACTGGCGGCTAAAACTACTTAGACATTACACAGCTCATTTTATTCTCAAATTGTTCAAGAGAGTGTTATCTAATGGATTCTTTTTATCAGATGCTGCAAGATCTCCCACGCACCTGTCGCAAACACTAGCTATTCCTTCTCTTTCTTGCCAACAGAATCCAAATTTTGAACAGGATGGCAGAATGCCTGGCTAAATACTAGCTTCCTCAGCCTTCCTTGTAGCTGGGGATGGGGGTGGGGTGGGGCAGGTGACAGAGTTCTGGCCAATGAGATATGGGTGGAGGACTGTTGGGGATTTCTGGAGCCACCCTTCTCTTTTCCACCTTCTGCCTGCTTTGAATGTCTGGAGCTAGAGCAGCTCCAACTACAGATTAAGAGATATAAAGATGCAGACCCTGACCTTAGTGAGCCATGAATCAATGCCAACAGTCAACTACCTGTGTTTTTGTTTGTTTGTTTTTTCTTCTTTGGGGAAAAAGAACCCTCTTTTTTAAAAAGTCACCACAGGTCATGTTTTGTTTTGTTACTTGTCAATGACCACATTCCTAACTATAGACCCAATCTAAAAAGCCATTGCTATAGCTACAACATTAAAACAAACAAAAATTTAAAAGTCCTTTAAAAGTCACGTGGAGCAGTGGAAAGAACAGTGAGGAATACACTAATGAAACTAGCATTTACTGAGGATGTGCAATGCACCAAGCACTTTTGTAAGACCTTTACATGCATCACCTCATTCAATTCTCACAGCAACTTTAGGAAGTATGCTTTGTTATATGCCCATTTTATAAATGGAACAGAGGCCTGGGGAGGTCATGCAAACTGCCTTAGGGCCCACAGCTCGGGGGGGATAGAGCCAGGACTCTCCAGAGTCTAGGCTTTTAACCACTGTATTTTCTGATTTACGTTTTCCATTCATAAAAGAAGAAAATGAAGTACAAGTTTTAATTGATGAATCCATGGTCTTGAGTATTACTAGGAAAAAGATTATTTTTTGAGATATAATTTCAAGCAATTTTTGCTTTGTGGAGAATTTTTGTTTTCAGAAGCTCAAAACAAAAATTTAATCTATCCATCCATCCATCATAGGGAGATTACCATGGCAACTATCTGCATCAAATCTAGCATATTTGCATTGATATATATTAGACTTGCCCAGTTCTTGAACTGTGGTATTAAAGCAACACATTCTTTAAATTTGGATCACTTTCAGGGGAAAAAGGGGAAACAGAATTGTAATACTCTCAACAGTAAAGATTTTAAAAAAGGAAATAAACTTCAATTAAAAAACAAAAAATTTGGATCACTTTAAAGTGGATTTGAAATCCAACTGTGGTTTTTATTTTGCTTCTCTGAAGGCTGGTGTGTCTGTTTATTCATTGATTATCACTGAAAATAAGATAATACATATCAAAATGTTTGGGAAATTGTCAAATAAAATTCCACAAATATAAATAATTGTCATGTCATGGAGGTATTTTGATGTGGTAGAATGAGAATTAGGAAACCCAAATTCTTCTTTTCGCTGTGTCTTTGATCTACCGTGGGATGTGGGACTGGTCAGCCATCCTTTCTTAGCATTGTAGACCTGACTTTTATTTTCTGTGCCAATATAACTCCCTTGCTCCATATTCCTACTTAATAAAAGTGATCTGAGAATACTAGTCACCTGTTTGGAGGCACTCATGCAGGACCTCATCCTTCCTCGTTTCCAGCTTGCTTTTATTTGCTCTCATTTAAGTATGGTCCAAATGTGACTCCAAACTTCATTTCTACTCTCAAAATGGGCTAATAAAAATAGTTCGTATTTATTTATTGTCATGCCCATTCCCACCAACTTATGCTCTTCCCTCAGCATGAACAAGTTATTTTCCTCCGAGTTACTTATTTAGACTCAAACGTCAAGATCTGCCTCCTCTGTTTAATACTGAATCATTTTCAAAATGATTCAACTAAATTGTTTTCATTCCTGCAGATGGAGTGGTAGCTCCTCACGTTTGGGAACCATTATTTATTTATTCATATATATACACAAGACCTATTTACCAGTACCCGTGTCATAAAATGAGAATGAGTTGTCTCATTCTCCTTCCATGACTAAAGTCAGACATAGAGACCTCAACCAAATGAGTCGTGATATATGTATATATCTTACCCCTTAGATACTTGTCTGCCTCAGCGTTTAGTCAGTTTGACTTTAGGCTAGCTAAAATTTAAACATTACAATGATTGAAAAAATACAGTGTCAGATGATGTATGGCTTCTTACACACATGTGGCTACAAGCATTTGCATTAATATTTGTAAGTACAAGTTGCTTTCCTTTGGGCAAAGGATTAAAAACTTCTTCCAGAGAATGACCGAGTTTCCTCTTAATGTCAGTTGAAGGATTTGCAATCCTCTCAGGACTAAAAGAGGCTAAAAAGTGATTACAAATATGAACAAGTTTTTGAGGGTGGATGTATGTGTGACAATGTGAGATTTCAAGCTTAAAATACTCTGTGTATGTGCCCTTGAATATCTGTCCTCTTATCATGTGGCCACAGGTGGGTATTCGTTTAGTCCTACACTTCCCGGTTTTAGGTTTATGATCAATGAGAAAGGAGGTACACACCTTTTTAGTTGGGCCAATGGGAAAACAAACAAAAACGTGATGTCAGTTAATAGGTAGTTTTATATATCTTAAATCAACATCCAACTCTCTCAGGAGAACATCTGTTAAATAAATAAAGATGTATCTCTGTTCAGAGTAATGTCCTTACTTTTATTTAGCAAGAAAATAATATTTTCTAGTTCAGTCTGGGAATCTATATCCTCTCTCTTTTTCTCTCTCTTGCTTGCTTCCCCTATATGCAACTTTTAATTATTCACATGAAGATATTATTTCAGTAAATGAAAAATTTAAGAAGCTCTTAGAATGAAATGTCAGAGAGAACTCAGAAAATTAAAATTCTACCTAAGATAGTTTGGGTCAGGTCTATTGGGAGGAATTATGCAAAATGTAGGCATAAGTTTAAATGATCTTTTATCTGACAATAATTGTTTAGAAGTTTTGGAAATATTTTTCTTTATCATGATTAAATTAGAATTAAAACCTCAATAATTCTTAATGAGCTAATGCATGGGGCAACTCTGTGGTAAGTCTAGTTTGACATGGTGTCTTTAGTGTGTCTGCATAATGTCTATGAGGATAGCTTATGAAGCCAGATTCAGTGGGTTCAAATCCTGTAATTAAAACTCAAAAGGTGTGTGAGTTAACTTTTTTCTGTCTTTATTTTTCAAATAGGGTAGTCAATAAAGTACTTACCTAAGAGGGCTGTTCTGAGTACTCATGAATTAATATGTATAAATTATTTGGAGTAGTGCTAGGTACATAGTAAATATTTAATAAATATTAGCTTAAAAACCCAAATTATAGATCTACATGCTTTTGAGATTTTTTATTTTTCCTGAAGTATAAGTTAGAAACTGCAAATCTTTAAAAAATATTTAGACTTTGCTAGCTGACAATTTCTATAACAGTACATCAGATCACTATAAATTGTGATCCTATACTGTGAAATATAGAAGGCACATAAAAGTTTAAAATTTATTAGGCTATCTTGTGTACTTAATCAGTAATACTGTAGACAGCGTAGTACATTAAAGTGACAGCAAGCTTCACTATTTCTATAGTAACCATAAAATTCAAAGTTGCCTAAAAAATTTTTAAAATCTACTAGTTTTCATCGAACTGTATATGTGGTATGGGTCATTTTAATAGAAAAGGTCTTTTGAAGAGCTTTCATGGATGAAAAGCCAAAAACTACTCCAGATTTAAATTTTTATGTACTAGTTGAAAATACATTTTCTGAAAGAAGCAGTTTGAGTACTTAAGAATTTGGGTCTTAAGATGAGAAGCTTGAGTTTGCTTTCTGGGTCTACAAGTAACCATTAACCTATCTAGATCTCAGTTCTTCATCATCTGATGATAATTCATAGGTTTTTGACTGAAATTAGATCATGTATATGAAAGCACTGTTTATATTTTGCTACTCATTAGAGCACTGTATAATTGTATGTTTCCCAAACAACGAAGTTCTAATGGAAGCTATTTTAATGCTCCACAAAAAAGAAGTTCTGTGGTCAAATAAGTTTGGGAAACCACTATGTTCTTGTAGCAGCTACACTTTGGGATTTGCATGGCCTTCCTACTTCATGGAGCTAAATCAATGCCAGTGTATAAAAACTCAGACACTGCCATTGGTAAACATCCAATTAAGAGGAAGTTCATACTCATGAACTAAGTATTCATTTTCTTATGGGGAAATACTCTTCCAATATTTTTTATGTCATCAAAAGATATTTAAAATTATAGCATAATACATTTAAGATAATTCAGTGCCAGCCTCTACCAGAAATTCACAAATTTTTACAAGTTTATTTTGCTTAGTGTATTAAGTTCAAAGATTTTGTTTGTTTCATTATTGCAAGAATGCCTGTAGTTGTGAGCACTGTAACACCGTAACCTCTACATATCAAACTAACCTTATTCTACTTATGAAAGCTAGAAGGGAGTGGGATCATATTATGTTTGGAATATATTTAGTTAATGAGTTTATTTTATAAATAAACAAACATGTATTATCATTTGAAATCCTATCTAATAAAAGAGAAACATGGTAATTAGCCGTACAACTGCTACCCTTCCCATTGGCTAATCAGGGTGATATGCAAATTAACTGCCAACTAGAATGGCGGTTAACTGCCAACAAAGATGGCAGTTAATTTGCATATGTAGGCACAATGCTGGGAGGTGAAAGGGAAAGGACAGAAGAAGCCCCCTGCCACTGACGGTGATCGGAAACCCAGGGGGGAGCTAAGAGCCGGGGGCAGGACAAAGGCGGCCCCCAGGGCTGCCTTTGCCCTGCCCCCCAGCTGTGATCAGAGAACCGGCGCCTTTGCCGCCCCGGCCAGTGATAGCGGGAAGCAGGGGTGGAGCCAGCAATGGGAGCTGGGCAGGGACGGAGCCGGCAGTCCGGGGAGCTAGGGATCCCTTGCCCAGGCCGAAAGCCATGGCCAAAGACGTTAGGCCTGGGCAGGGGTGGAGCCTGCAATTGTGGGGAGCTGGGGGTCCCCTACACAGACCTAATGCCTTGGCCAGAGGCGTTAGGCCTGGGCAGGGGC
>NW_005360124.1:3486684-3529007 GCF_000412655.1 Myotis brandtii | reverse complement strand
TATATATTCTTGTTTTGAATCAGAATAGTTAATAGTTTAGTATGAATTAAGCTACTCTTTGCCAGTATAATTACAAATAATTCCCAAACTAGGAAATATGGAGCATATACTAATTTGTGTGGCTTGTCTACCTCTGTTTTGAAATACTATGACATCTTTTCAGCTTTGGGACGCATCTATACAACACATATTTGAACATATTTTGGCAACCATTTTAGTAGAAACCTTAGCTCCTTTGTGTTTTATTTATGCTTTTTCTTTTGCACTCTCATGTAGATGTTACATCATTTTTTATATTGATGCAATGGCAAAAATGGGTCTAAATGCTTAAAATTTTCTTTTCCAGTTGTGTTTTGGACAGTATTTTTTTTTTTTTTTTTTTTACAAAGAAACCTATCTTGTGTCTTCCTCCGTGGACCTATTAAAAAATGAACAAGGATAGCTCTGCGATATCTTTATCCTTGGCCATCTGATTTGTAAAGAAATACATTAATGGGGACTTCAAAAATAATTCTTCATGTACATTCTGGAATTTTTATCTGGATTATATTTTTCACATAAGGATACTCGTTTTATTATTTAGCTATGTGCCCCTGACCTAACATGCATTGGAATGCCAGCAGAGCAGGTTTTAATAAACACCACCTGAATCACCTCAATGCTGCATGCTTCTTCATGTGCAATAGGGTTTCTTACTTTAAATGATTCTTCAAATGCATTTTCATTCTCAGATTTTTAATTTTGCTTGTGTGACTAAAGGCACACCTATAAAGCACACCTACAAAGTTCCCGGGCTTTCTAGGAGCATTTTCACATCTCTTAGAAGGAATTGAAAGTGAGGATTTCCTGAGTTCTCATCTTCAGCCTTATTTTTCAGGAATTAAATTTGTTTTTTGGGGGCAAGTTATAGAAGGGTTTTCCTCAGGCATTTCATCTGTGAAATAGAATTAATGCTGCTCTCAAATCAAATATAGAGAAGAACAAACAAATGCCTTAAAAATGCCCTTGAAGCCACAAGGGAACCATGTATGTTGTTTTTAGACTAGGGGGACAGATACAGGTATATTGAGTAGAAAATCAGCAAAAGCTATTCAGTACTGATTTAGGTAAGAGTTCTGAAATAAAATTCATTTACTTATGTGTCTATTCAGCAAGTGATTATTTATTCCATGCACTGTTTAGGCTCTGAAGAGTAAGAACAAGATAGTCACAATTTATCCCCTTTCAGATACTATAATCTTCAATGTTATGATGAAGAAGTACCAGGTACTATGGGAGTATATAGTGGGAGAAACTAACATGGTCTGGCTGGTTGAAGTGACAGATTATTTCAAGTAGATTAGTATATTTATACCATAAAATTTCATCCACAGCAATTGGGATCCATATGTTAGAAGCAGTTTTCTCAGGTATAAGGGAAGAGTCATTATAGGTCATGCATCATGGTAGTCAACAGTTTTGATGTCAGCACTATGTCTGGGTTCACTTATGTTATTTACTCAAAGAGAGTCCTACATTAAGGACTGATGGCCTCAGTGGCTCTCACAGAGAATTTAGATTCTATTTCAAATGCAGCTCCCAGTCATTATCTACTTCACATACACTCTGGAAACAATGATTGTGAAATAACTGTGACCATACTACAATAGTCAAATAGAGATAAAGAGCAGCTGAATAATCATTTTAGCACATAGATAGCTTTACTTCTTCTATCAGAGGACAGTTCTTTCAAAGATTGAGTTGTTTCAGGCTCAGGATAGCAGGGATACTAGGAATGAGAAAACTGCTTTGGAAAAAAAGTCTTCAGTAGAGATTTAATCTGCCTTATATTGATGATACCGATAGTAACTCTTCTCTCAATTTATTAATGAGGATTTAAATATGTAATAAAACGTATTACCTCACTCCTTCCAATTTCTAGCCTTGTAATTTTAAACTTAACTCTTGAGGTTTCCTCATTATAATTAATCAGTATTTTTAAAAAGCCCTACACTACTTTCTATTTATGAAAGAGATCTTCATATGGTGCAAACCAGACCCGAGTGTGAGTTCTCCAGTGGGCTACTATAGGATATTGGGGTGGGCATCAGGGCAAAGGTGCTTTGTGGTGGTGTGTCCAGGGGGAAAGGAGGGGAGAAAAAGTGAGTGGGTGGATACTGGGGACTTGTTTCTATCTACTTTGTATTTTTTCTGGGGCCAGGTTTGCATGTGGGATATTTTAAAGCTCAACTGTCAGGTCTTGTTATTATTGCTGTAAAAATTTGCATATGCATCAATTAGAAAAGGAAGGACAAGGGGAGTAGCAGATGCAAAAAACTGGTCAAGTGTAAAGGAATTTTTGAACATTTCTGAGATCAATCAATCCATTTTATAGATGAGACAACTGAGGCCAAGAAAGTAGATATATGTTTTTTCTTGAAATCAAAATCAAAAGTTTGTTATTTATCTTGAATCACCAACTGACTTCTCCTTTCCTTTTCCCCTTTTCTGAGAACATTAGAAAATCATTTGTTGAATTAATCTAACTTTGGGTAAATAGCTACAAATCTCTCATGATGTGTGGTCTCCAGGAGTTTTACTATTTCGAGGTCTCTAGGTCATGCAATGAGCGAATGGTTGTATGTGTGTATGTCTGGGTGGATGGGGGGGGTGGTAGTGATGATAGCCACACACATGTGTTTAGAAAATCCAAAATTCATTTGGCCGTAAGCAGTCCCCTCTTCACCTAGTGTCTAAACCCATGTGTACTTCAAGAGAATCTTAATCCATATGTTCCCGATTTACTTTCACTAAGTCATCTGTATGTTGTTGGTAAGAGTCCTTTGATGTCTAAGAAGACTTAGAGCAATTTTTATGGCCTCTCTGAGCCTTTGTTCTTTCAAGAGGCAAGCTGTGCTTTGCCTGAATGGATGATACTCTCATTGTAACCATCAGAAAATTTCCTAAATTTGGAAAGGAGACAAAGTGAATCCTAACTTTGACCAAAGGCCCATTCTTTTCCTGAATGCCAAAACTCTAGAGAAAAAGACCTTGCCTGACTCAAGAGAAAAATCTTCTGTCAATATTCTAGCATCCTTTTATTTTTTACTTTGATCCTTCTGTGTTCAGGCAAATCAATTTCTCTTGACTTGTTGAGAAGATAGTTTATTAAAACATTAATTTGTGCTTGTTATGTTTTCATTTATTTATTTTTTTCTTCCTCATTTTACACTGTTAGTCATACCCTTAATAATTTCCTGCCTCAGAAAAAATAAATTTTTTTGTAGGACTGAGAGAAAAATCCTAAACTTATTAAAGTCATTATGTAGGCACCCCATTAAAGTCATTATTTGGTGCCCCAGAGAGTAAGAGAAGGAATTGTCTTTCAATGCAGGGAGTTCAGGGAGTTAATCCCCTTGGCTGAGATGGGAAAAGAGAATGATTTGGTCCTTTGGAGTGGGGATCATATCTCGTTCTTGGCAAAGTCCTGGAGAGATGACAAAATCTCAGAAGTGATGGCCAACTAAAGCACTGGTAACTGTACCCCAAGTTCAGGACTTGCAAACCTAGTCCAGTTGCCTACATTCCATACAAGGTAAGGGAGCAGCTAAGCTGCCTGTGACCTACAAGAATCATATGGGCTGTGTCATTGGGCATCTCAGTTGCAACCAGTGTGGAACCGTGTGAGAATTCCCTGACATTCTGCTAATAAGCAAGATTCTGGGACTTTTCCTTCTTGGGCAGGTAATCATGACTGGACACTGAGTGTAGTAGGATGAAGCTGAAGTCACATTTTAAATGATTTAAAGAAAATGTGGGTATGTGATAATTCTGGAATACCTGAGTTTGTGTACTACGATTGATTTTTGCCCTACTCACTTACTTTTATTTTAGAGTACCATAAATATCTGTCCACATATATCCCCTAAATAGTGCTATCTTGTATCAGGTTATGGAGTGAGAGAATTAGTTAATGATATAAAAGAAGATTCCATCTCTGTCTTCATATTGCTTAAAACAGTTGTAAACAGAGGCAAGGCTGTCACAGTGGTTTTGATTAACTTTTATAGAATGCCTTAATGAGTCACAAGTACTAATTGCTTTAAGTAGATTATCTCATTTAATTTTTGTAACAATTTACAAGGCAGAAATGTTTAGTATCCCCATTTTACAGATAAGGAAGCTGAGATTTAGAAAGAAGGCAACTTATCCAATGTCATACCAGGTAGTAAATGATCAAGCTAGGACCTGATTTAAGTTATTTGATTCTAGTGTCCATGTTCTTAATCTTAACTCTATTCTGCTTTTAGTAAGCTATAAATAGTTTATGTAATTAAGTGTGAAATAAAGAGAGACTGACCAACTTCAAAAAGAGGAGTCAGTGATGAAGGTTGGAGTGATCAGTGATGGGCTCACCAAGATGTAGGATTTAAAATAAGTCATAAGATAGTAAGGTTGTAATGAAACTTAAATATCATTTATCCTGTCTCCTATTCTTTACAGATGTGGAAACTGAGCCCTCATTCATTGACTGAATTTAGACAAGCAGAGGCAGAACAACAAGATTGAAGGTACAGATATGGGAATAATTACAGCAGCCTCATTTTTATAGTTAGAAACCAAGCCAGAGAACAACAGAAAGGGAAAAGTAACTTGCCGTGGATCTCAGGACAGTATGGGGTGTGGTAATTGTAGATAGAGGTCCATGAATTCTAGGCCATAGCGCTGATCCAAAGTACAGTATACTTTTAATCTCAAAGTATAATTCCTATCTTAGTATCTTGAATTTTTGTTAGAAAGACTTCTTTCTGGATACCTTGCCATACATAAATCAGACATTTTATCTTGATAGGAGCTAGGATCCTGCATTTCCCACAAGGCTCACATCCCGGCATCCCAGTGATTTAGATATTCACGGAAGTTTGAGGACTACTACTGTAGACAGTGGGGATCAGGTATGAGGCAGACACTAGAGACTTTAGAATAGAGAAGAGGCCTAGGATGTATTAGGTTGAAGAACATGGATTGGAGGCCAGAGAGATCAGCCTAGATCTGAGTGTCAGTTATAGTACAGAAAAGGGCTTATGATCTTGGAAAGAGCCTGGAGTGGGTGTGGGAACAAATGAGAATCTATACTAATTATAGGGTAATATGCTAATTAGACGGGAGATCTTCTGGACTTCCTTCCGGACAAAGCCATAGCTGCTGCGAGGGCCCACAGCGCGGGAGAGGCAGCGGTACGGGCTGGTCCAGCATTTCAGCCCCTTTCTCAGAGGCCACAGGAGAGGCGCTGCTGCTGCTGCAGGAGAGGGGGGGCACCGCTGCTGCTGCCACCACAGGAGATGGGGTGCACCATCGCTGCTGCCGCCATGGGAGAGGCCTTGGCACTGCACTGTGGCCTCTTTTGCAAAGGCGGCGTGGGAGAGGCAGCAGCATGGGAGAGACCGCAGCGCGGGCTGGTCCAGCACCGCGGCCCCTTCCACAGAGGCAGTGGGAAAAGGGGGCTGCACGGCCCGGTCCCAGTGCTGCCCCTTCCACAGAGGCAGCCACAGAGGCAGTGGCGCGGGCCCGGTCCCAGCGCCATGCCTCTGCAGAGGCTGGACGGGGTGCGACCTGCTGTGCCTCAACCTCCTACAGCCCCTCCGCCAGCCAACCTGGCCCCAGATTGCCCCCCACCCACCAGTGGGTGAGGGGCGGGGCCAGCACAAAAGAGCGAGGGCCATGGACCGGCAGCCTTGGTGGTCGGCAGTGGCACCAGCAGCAGGGTGATGGGGGTGGTGCCTTCCCCTGATTGGCCTGGTTGCCTCCTGCAGAGGGAGGCCAGGACTGCGGCTTAAGCCGGGCCTAAGCTATCAGTAGGACATCCTCTGAGGGCTCCCAGACTGTGAGAGGGGGCAGGCTGGGCTGAGGGACCCCTCTTCCCAGTGCACGAATTTTCGTGCACTGGGCCTTTAGTAGCTGACTAAGACTCAATTTGAAAAAAGATCTAATAGACTTAGCTTCCAGATAGGTTAGAGCTATCGAATAAATTACTAGCCCTGTCATCTCTACCTCATAAATAGTTCTCAGCTACTTCCAGCTTTTTCCATTCTCACATATCATGTTGCTGCCTTCTTGCTAGTTTCCCTGACCTAATACTTGTCCCATCACCACCACCCCCATCCGTTCCCCACTATAGTAAGAGTGATCATTCTAAATGCAAAAACCCACCATGTCACTGCTCTGCTTAGAAATGTTTCAGAGTTTCCTGTTGCTCCCAGAGTCACTTAGATTTACTGATAAAGCCTACAGGGCCCTTCCTAGTCTGGCCTCTATTACTTCTAAACTACTTTACCTCTCACCACTCCTGTGCCTCTTGATCTCGGCTATGCTAAACTTGGATCATAGTCTTTTTCCAGTTCTGAATTTTATACATGTTCTGCTCACTCTTTATAGTTTCCCTTCCCTCTTATCTGATGAGCATATCCTTCGGTTTCATTTCCTCCAGGAAGCCTGCCTTGACCACCACCACCCTGCACAGATTGCATTAGGACTTCCTCTTCTATGTTGCCACTGTACTCTGTTTTTGCATTTAATGTGCATTGTCCATGAGAAAAGGCCATGTCTGGATTATGGTTGTAACCCAGCATCTAGAATAGTACCTAGCCCATGACAGGTCCTCATAATGTGTGTACTGAATAAATAAACAAGTGAGTGAAAAGGAGGGAAGAGCCAAGGATATCACCAGCATTTCAGGCGTGATTGCCTGAAGGAGTGGTAATGTCAGAGTCTCACTTATCTCTTCAACAGCTTCCATCTTAACCTTAAGGAGACATGGAGACCTTTTTATTTGTCAGGACAAAAACAATAATGACAAAATCTCCAAGACCTAATCTATTTTAACTGAATCTGTTTCCTTGACACTTAGAAGTCAAGACAGCTCTTCCAATCAGGGAAATAATGGTCAGATTGTGTGTAACAAGACTGAGACTGGTGTCTATCAAACTCTATCTTGGATAAATCATGTTAGGGCAGAGGGCGAGGCAGTCACTCATTAAATGGTGGCTTTTACCATTTAAAAGGAACCTTTGTTCCACTGGGAGAGAGAGGCAAGAAACAGGGTGTCTGGATCCTAAAGAGAAGCAGCCAGCCACCTACTTTGTGTGTTGACTTTCTGTTTGTGAGATATATAGTCAGCATTTCTAATGAATCTGCTGGAAGCGGCTGGAATATTATGATTTATAGCACCTTCCCACTCTCTATCATAGCATTTTATTAGATGGATGGGAAGCTGGTAGTAATGAGGTTAGGAATGAGAAAACATCCATCAAGCCCTGCTACATCTTCTCAGGAAAGACAACACACTATCTCATATGTCACAGGCAGTGATCTAGGTCACGATGATATAAAATGCGTGATTAAAACCAGGCATTTGACACTAGATAATAGGCATCTAGTTAAAAAATAGCTCTAGTGTTCCCAACTTTTAATTAAACCCAACTCGTAAATATGCACTGTGGTAAATATACTGCAGGATGGGGGTTGTTTATATTCTACCACATAACAATTACCTCCAGAATGGGTGCTTTATGTCACTACATGGTGTTATTAGTCAGGCGATGGGCTGAAATACAAATGTTAAGCTAGTGATGTCAGACAGGCCTGCCACAGCAGTGTCACCACCCACTCCTGCTTTCCCCTCTTCCCTTCCCTGGTATTTCTGCATTCCTCCTTCTCCAGTAGCCTCTCACCCTCTCTCCACCAGGGTTATCAATCTAACATCATACACCTTTAATCATTTCCAGCAATCTCTCACAGTACATATGACTGCATCAGGACTGCTGGAAGAAGGCAGGTCTTTTAAATACATAACCTGGACATTTAGTTAATCTGTTCTATTAATGGGTTTATTCTTTGCTAAGGATTCATTTATGAGAAAGTATTTAGTTAATCTGTTCTATTAATGGGTTTATTCTTTGATAAGGATTCATTTATTTATGAGAAAGTTGTGTGTGTGTATGTGTGTGTGTGTGTGTTTTTTTTTTTTAAATCAAGTTTAGTCCTAGAATGCTAACATACAATTGAATGAAGAGGAGTTAGGAAACAGACTCCTTGAGCAGTTTCTTATTTTATTTTATTGGTTATTTGGTAGTTCCTGAGTGGTGAAGCATGGACCTTGGACAGAGCACTGGTCAAGGATCTAGATGTAACTCTAACATTAACTGGTTGCCTGACATTTACTGACTCTTAGTTATGCAATTTTAGTGAGCTTTTGAAATTGAAAAAAGAGATGAGGTTTCCAAGATCTATTTCCTCCTGGTGGCCTAGGAATCGGTCACATCAGTGTCAGATTCTCAAACTTTAATGTCACATAAATAAATCTATTGGGGATCTTGTTAAAATTCTGATTCAACACCTGAGAGGTGGGGCCTGAGATTCTATTCTGTATTTCTGAATAACTCCCAGTGAATGCTGAAGTTTACAGACCACACTCTGAGCGGCAAGATGTTAAAATACAAGGATCATTTCTCATCACTGCACATTTTTAAGCTCTGGGTCTTTTATTTTTTCCTCTCCCAGCACAATTACTTATTTTTTATGTAGTGCTCATCAGTAGAACACCTACCTTCTTTAAGCAGCATATTGTAGAACTGCTGTCTTTTGGGGAATGGGATGAAGATCATTTCTGAATATACCACTATCCTCATGAAGTTCAGTTCAATTCAGTTAATATTTCTCTAGTGTCACAACCCATTCCTGTGATCAGACAACTCCCCGTCAGTGATTCTTCATCCCTTTAGACTCCACATGTTCATGTTTAAGCTCTCCTTTCTTTCTCTCATCTCAAAGGAGATGAAGAGCAGCTGATCACCTGTGGAAGTAATTTCACCTAAATTAGCATGGACAGACCATGTGCTTCAGAGCAAGAAAATTCTGAGAATACACAGGAAGCCAACCAGCCAACCCTGTCCCTGAAGACTGGTGTCTCCTCAGAGCCGGGGAGCAAAAGGTTTCATACCCAGGGCAGTCAAAGGGTTAACCAGCCACAAACAGCTGTGCATGGGCTGGTCGGAGCTGCCTGTGTGCATTTGGAATAAGAAGAGTTTCTTCCTGCATGAGATTTAACTTATTATTTTATTTTTTAATATGAAGATCATACCTCTATTCTCTTTCCTTTTATTTTCATTCAGTTTTGATGTGATTGCTATAATTATGTGTCAGCTATTACCAAGCACATTCTAATTACTCCACTTATTGCTAGAATGACTGTTACTACATACTGTTCTGTTCATTAGGGAACTCTGAGGGGACTTTCTTGCACATGGCAGGCTCACTTTAGAAACAGTATGATTTTACATTATTCATGATACTCAAAAGCATCATTATTTTGAACAAATGCACAGAATTAACGTGTGATTTTCAATAGGATTTTCTTGACTAATGCAGTTCAGCATTTCCCATTTTTGAACATGTTGTTGCAAGGAAAAATAACAATCTCATTATTTGACAGGAGTACAAAAAAAGGAGGGAAAGTTATGAATCAATATTTTGCTTTCAACTCCTAAAGATAGCACCATAGTGTTTTAATTTTCAAATCACTATATTCCTTTATTGATTTTTGTTTTTAACTGTATGAGTTGGCTGGCTTTCTGAATTCTAAACTCGACTTCTCTATTGACTTATGGTGTCTTGAGCAATGGTCAGTTGAGCCTACCTTTATCCATCTATAAGACTATTTGAATAGAGGTATTTTTCGATCTAATGATGTTGTGAATTTAACATGTTGATTTTTAAATGTAAGACAATGTCAATATCCCCAAATCTTGGAAAAGCAAAGGCTATTAAATTTAACAAAATTTTATTGATTTTACTTAATGTATTCTAAGCTTCTCATTGAAAATCACTTCTGTACCTCTTCACTCAGTGAATATATAGAAATACAACCTAATTTAGCATAAAGTTGGTATACTTTTATAGATGTTAATTATTTCAATTTTTATTATATTTTTTATGATTCTAAAATTTCAGTAAAATATTATTCTCATCTCTCCCTCTTATCACCTATTCTCTAAACTGACCAGAGAAAAGTAAACTGTACCTGGGAACTAAGGATAAATGTTTATGAGAAGATTTTTTTTCAGCCTAAGAGGAGTAAAACATCAATCCTGAATGTAAAGAAAGGGAACACAATTTAAAAGTACTATCTGCAGGTATTATTGTAGATACTTGCTTTGTACTTGCAATAAAGTTTAAAGATCTTTAATATTAAATATTAAAGGTGAGAAAGAATGACATATTGACATGAAGAGCTGGGAAGAAGAGGTAGGAAAATTGGGAGCTAAGTAAGATGAATTTTAAAAAGGTAAGAAAATAATGTATAACACTAGAATTAATATCTGCAGAAAATAAAATGAGTAGTGTGGAGAAAAACTTGAGAATCTTAACTAGAATACAGAGAAATAGGTTTAAGAAGGAAAATATCTGTATCAATGGTTATAGATATGGAGATCAGAATAAGTGTAAGAGAAAATATAATGTCTATAAAAGATGAAAATGTTTCTTATCAATGAAAGCCTTTACCTGAAAGAAATTAACTTATTATAAACCAGGAAAATATATTCAGTGAGAGAAAACTATAGGCATATTCTGAAGAAATGATTAAATTTAAGTATAAAGACAGATCCTTCAAGCATCTAATCAGAAATAATAATGAAAGAACTTTCTTAAGAAAACAATACCATTTACAATTGCATAAAAATAAATAAAATAAAATATCTAGGAATAAATTTAACTAAGAATGTAAAAGACTTGTACTTAGAAAATTATAAGATACTGAAGAAAGAAATTAAAGAAGATACAAATAAGTGGAAGCATATACCATGTTCATGGATGGAAAGAATTAACATCATTAAAATGTCCATACTACTCAAAGCAATCTATAGATTCAATGCAATTCCTATTAAGATACCAATATTAATAAACAAACCAATAAACCAATAGGTGTGTTTCACAGAAATAGAATATATATTTTAAAAATTTATATGGAACCACAGAAGACCTCGAATAGCCAAAGCAATCTTGAGAAAGAAGAACAAAGTTGGAGGAACCATGCTACCTGATATCACACTATACTATAAGGCTATAGTAATCAAATTAGCATGGTACTGGCCTAAAACTAGACACATAGATAAATGGAACAGAATAGAGAGCCCAGAAATAAACCCAGACCTTTATGATCAATTAATATTTGACAAAAAAGGCAAGAACATACAATGGGATAAAGACAGTCTTTTCAATAAATGGTGTTGGGAAAATTGGTGCAAAAAATGAAACTAGGCCAACTTCTTACACCATACATAAGAATGAACTCAAAGTGGATTAAAGACTTGAATGCTAGAATTGAAAACATTAAAATTCTAGAAGAAAACATGGGCAATAAAATCTTGAACATGTCTTGTAGCAATATTTTTCTGCTATATCTCCAAAAACAAGGGAAACAAAAGAAAAAAAAATAGGACTACATCAAACTAAAATGTTTTTGTACAGCAAAGGAAATCATCAACAAATGAAAAGACAACCCACTGAATGGGAGAACATATTTGCCAGTGATACATCTGATAAGGAATTATTATCTAAAATTTATAAAGAAATTATACAACTCAACAACAAAAAATCCCCAAACTATTCAATTAACAAATACTTCTCCAAAGAGGATGTGCAGAGGTCCAATACACATATGAAAATATGTTTAATGTCACTAGTTATCATAAAATGCAAATTAAAACCACAATGAAATATCACCACACACCTATCAGAATGGATATTATCAATAAACTAGAGGCCTGGTGCACAAAATTCATGCACTCGTTGGGGGGGGTGTTACTCAGCCCAGCCTGTGCCCTCTCGCAGTCCGGGAGCCCTCAGGGGATGTCCAACTGATGGCTTAGGCCTACTCCCCACATGGCAGTCAGATATCCTTAGTGCTGCTGTGGAGGTGGGAGAGGCTCCTGCCACTGCCACTGCGCTCAGCAGCTGTGAGCCCAGCTTCTGGCTGAGTGGTGCTCCCCCTGTGGGAGCAAACCACCATGGGGCAGCTCCTGTGTTGAGTGTCTGCCCCATGGTGGTCAGTGTGCGTTGTAGTGACTGGTCATTCCACTGTTGGGCCAAAACTGGCTCTCCAACATCCCCCTAGGGGTTCTGGATTGCAATCGGGTGCAGGCCAGGCCAAGGGACCCATCGGGTCCGGGAAGGGATGCGGGAGGTTGGCTAGGCAAGGAGGGACTGCAGGAGTGCTCCAGGGTGTGTCTGGCCCATCTAGCTCAGTTCTGATCAACCAGACCCCAGCAGCTAAATTACCAGTTGGAGTGTCTGCCCCCTGGTGGTCAGTGCACATCATAGCGACTGGTCGACTGGTTGACTGTCTGCCTCCTGGTGGTCAGTGCACATCATAGTGAATGGTTGAGCGGCCTTAGCATATCATTAGCATATTACGCTTTGATTGGTTGAATGGCCAACTGGGTGATTGGACACTTAGCTTATCAGGCTTTTATTATATAGGACCAATAAAGATAAGTGTTGGGGATGATGTGGAGAAAAAAGAACCTTTGTGCACTGTGGTGGGAATACAGATTGATGCAGCCACTGTGCAGTTACCTAAAAAGATAAAAAAAAATGAAACTGCCTTATGACCCAACAATTCCACTTCTGGGAATATATCCAAAGAAACCTGAAACACTGATTTGAAAGAGTATATGCACCCCTACGTTCACTGCAGTGTTATATACATTAGCCAAGATTTGGAAGCAGCCCAAATGCCCATCAGTAGATCAGTGTATAAAAAAAGCTGTGGTACATTTATACTATGGAATACTACTTGGCCATAAAAAAGAAAGAAATTTTACCTTTTGGGGCAGCATGGATGGACCTGGAGAGTATTATGCTAAGTGAAATAAGCCAGTCGAAGACAAATGCCATATTATTTCACTTATATGTGGAGTCTAATGAACAAAATAAACTAACAAACAAAATGGAAACAGACAAATAGGTACAGAGAACAGCGGATAGCTGTCAGAGGGGAGGGGGGATTAGGAGCCTGGTTGAAAAAGTTAAAGGGATTAAAAATAAAAACAAAAAATCTCTTAGACACAGATAACAGTATGGTGATTACCACAGGGAAAGGAGGGTGAAGGGAGGTAGAAGAGGGCAAAGAGGTTATAAATGGTTACTGAAGGAGTCTTGACTTGGGGTGTTGAATACATAAGTAATATATACAGATGATGTTTTATAGAATTGTACACCTGAAACCTACCTGATATTAATTTTTATTAACCAGTGTTACCCCAATTAATTTAATAAAAGTAAAAACCACATTGAGATATTATTTTACACTCATTAGATGGCTATATAAAAAAATAAATAATAACAAGTGTTGCTGAGGATGTAGAGAAATTGAAACTTTCATATACTGCTGATAGGAATATTTAAATGGTGTAGTTGCTTTGACAGTTTCTCAAAAGGTTGAACATAGAGTTACCATATATCCCAACAATTCCACTTTTAGGCATATTACCCTAGAGAAATGAAATGAAAACATGTTCACACAAACGCTTGGACACAAATGTTTATAGCAGCATTATTTATAATACCCACAAAGTGGAACCATCTCAAATGTCTAACAACTGATGAATGGGTAAACAAAATCTACACTAATAAAAGACAAACACACAAATTGACCATACCTTCGCTATGCCTTAAGCCACGCCCACCAGCCAATCAGAGTGACTATATGCAAATTAACCAAACCAAGATGGCGGCCGGCAGCCACAGAGCTGGAGCAAGCAGGAGGCTTGGTTGCCCCAAGGATGGAGGAAGCCAAGCTTCCCGCGGCCGGCTCTGAGCTCCACTCAAGGCAACAAAGTTTCAATTATAGAAGATAAACCCCAGATACCTGCTTTCAGCCGGCGGTGGCCACGGAGCTGGAGCGAGCAGGAGGCTTGGGTTGCCCCTGGCGATGGAGGAAGCCAAGCTTCCTGCCTGCTCTTGCCGGCTCTGAGCTCCACTCAAGGCTACAAAGTTTAATTTATAGAAGGTAAATAAATCCCAGTATAAAAAAGAAAAAAGAAAAAAAGGAGAGGCTGGGAGATTCCGTCACTGGAAGGGCTTGGGCAGCCTGAAAACGGCCCTCAGCCCCTCACCCAGACTGGCCAGGAACCCCAGTGGGGACCCCCCACCCTAAAGGGGGTGTGGCCAGCCTGAAAACAGCCATCAGCCCCTCACCCAGGCTGGCCAAGCACCCCAGTGGGGACCACCCTGAAAGGGGGTGTGACAAGCCTGCAAACACCCATCAGCCCCTCACCCAGGCTGGCCAGGCACCCCAGCGGGACCCCCACCCTGATCTGAGACACCCTTCAGGCCAAACCAGCCGGCCCCCACCTGTGCACCAGGCCTCTATCCTATATAATAAAAGGGTAATATGCAAATTGACCCTAACAGCAGAACAACTGGGAATAACTGGTCACTATGACACACACTGACCACCTGGGGGCATATGCTCAATGCAGGAGCTGTCCCCTGGTGGTCAGTGTGCTCCCACAGGGGAGCTCTGCTCAGCCACAAGCCAGGCTGATGGCTGCCAGCACAGCGGTGGTGGCGGGAGCCTCTCCCGCCTCCTCAGCAGCACTATGGATGTCCGACTGTAGCTTAGGTCTGCTCCCTGCTGGTAAGTGGACATCCCTCGAGGGCTGCCGGGCTGCCAGAGGGATGTCTGACTGCCAGCTTGGGCCTGATCCCCCTGGGAGCAGGCCTAAGCCAGCAGATGGACATTCTCCGAGGGGTCCCAGACTGCAAGAGGGCATAGGCCGAGCTGAGGGACCCTCCCAAGTGCACAAATTTTTGTGCACTGGGCCTCTAGTATGATATATCCATACATTGAAATGTTATTCAGCAATAAAAAGAAATGACGTCCTGAAACATGCTACAATTTGGGTGAACCTTGAATACACTGTGCTAAGTGAAAGAAGCCAGTCACAAAGGGTCATAAATTGTATGATTCCACTTGTTTGAAATGTCTAAAATAGGCATATCCATGGAGATAGAAAGTGGATGGGAGCTTGGAGAAAAATGAGGAATGACAGCTAATGGAGGTGATAAAAATGTTCTAAAATTGTGATGATGGTTGTTGTAAAACTCTAAATATACTATCAACTATTGACTTGGACACTTTAAATTGATGAATTGTATGGTTTGTTAAAAACTTTAAAAAAAATTTAAAAACCTCTTAACAAAACAAAAAACATAAACACAAAAGAATTTTCCCTGCGTTTCAGCCCTTCCCTCTACATAAACAGTATTAGTAATGGGAAACCATGAAATAATGCAAGTTTCATCAGAAAGAGTTTCTAATTCAATAATTTCAGACCAGTCAAATCATATTGAAGGGGGAAGCAAACCATATCAGATAGGCAATGGCAGTGATTCAGTCATGTATATTTCTCGGGAAGAAAAATTAACCAAACATAGCAGTTAAGGAGGAAGACTAGAAGTAAATATAAAACCAGGTAAATTTACTATTAAATAAGATTACTTGTAAATAGAGTCACAAGTGGGATATAAATATTATTAATATTTTTTGAAAGAGATGATATAAAATGTGAAAAAAATGGTCTAGAGGGTCAAGTACATAAACTAAAGCAAAAATAGTTGGAAAAAAAGCTAAAAGGAATGAATTTCCTTGTTTTACATAAAGGAGTCAATGGATATTGCTAATTAGAATATAATGTTCAACTGTGCTTAGAAAAACTGACTAGAAAAAGGATAGATAACCTAATTTATTAAAGAAAATATTTTAGAAATGTTGAAAAAGCATAGGCAACAGATAGCATAAAACAAAACAACAATCTTTTATTTATATTTCAAAAAAATAAAATAAACTAGGTAAAATATTGCTACTAAAACATAACCAGGATTGGATAAAATTCAGCTCTATGCTTTATACAAAAACTTTACTTAAAGTAAAATTATAGAAAGTAGTTAAAGGATAATAGCTGTGAAAAGTTACCAGGCAAATGCAAAAGAATAAAGCAGTTTGTATCAAATTAATATTAGGGCAGATTTCAAGGCATTATTTGATTAAATGAGTGCAAATGCAAGGCAAATAACCATTAAGCCTCATTATTGTACATTTAAAAATGGAATAACCTGCAATGTAGTATGGATGTCATGAACTTTATTGGATGAATATCATAGCTTAAAATTGAAGTAAAAACTATTAGAAATATAAGATGTTGATATAATCATGGTAGTAACACAAATATTTAATTATTAAACAAATAAAGTCCACAGATTAAAACATTTAATGCATGGAGTAGATTAAAAAAAAAACAGTAACAGAAGGAATTACTGAGTATAAATTTAAAAAAATATGTTTATTGATTTCAGAGATGAAGGGAGAGGGAGAGAAAGATAGAAACATCAATGATGAGAGAGAATCATTAATTGGCTGCCTCCTGCATGCCCCGCACTGGGGATTGAGCTCGAAATCTGGGCATGTGCCCAGAGTGGGAATTGAACACTGAGCTCCTCGTTCATAGGTTGTTCAACCATTAAGCCATGCTGGCTGGGCCTGAGTATAAGTTTAAGAATTAATGCCTATAAAACAAAACAAAACAAATAAGTTTAAGAATTGATTCTTAAGGAAAAAAATATTGGTAGTCTTTAACTACATGATAAATATAAATGAAGGGAAACACTCAAACATACACATTTGCAATTGATGACTGAACCTTTCTTTGGCTTTTATGATGCTCTGACACTGGAGTTCCTTCTAGCTCCCTAGATCCTCGTTTCCTTTGAAGGTTGCTTTTCCTCTGTGACCTCCACATATTGGAGCTCACATAGTTGATCGTTAGCTCTCTTCTCCCATGGCTCTGAATGGCATTCAGTTATCTCTGATTTCCAAACTTACAGTCTGACCGAAATCTGTTCTTTGAAATTTGTATATCCATCTCTCTATTTTGTATTTTTGGAGATATGACATGTAGTTAAATCTTGGAGATTTAACATGGTAAATTGAACTCTTGATTGCTCCTTTTCCCTCAAAAATGTTTCTAAGCTCTTCATCCCTATCTCAGTAGTTGACAAATTATCTCTTAGTTTCATAGACCAAGAATCTGTCTTGATTGTTTTACCTTTCATTTCCCTCTAAGGCAAGTCCTATTATTCTCCTTCCATATAATATAACGCAATGCATTCTCTTCTCTCATTTCCTAAGCCCCACTCTGGTCCAAATTGTGAGTCTCTGTTGCCTGGATTACTGCAGCAGCCTCCTTATTAGCCTCTCATTTCCACATGTGCCTCCTCTACACTATTTAATCTCCACACAGCAGTGACAGAAGGTCATCTTTTTAATAAAAACATATTAAAAATTCTTTGATGGATTGCCAGTACAGGTAAAATACTATTTAGTCCACACAAAAATCTGTACATGAATGTTTATAGCAGCTTTTTTTTCACAGTTGCTCAAACTTGGAAGCAACCAAGATGTCCATCAAGAGGGGAGTAGATAAACAATGGCATCTACTTTAGTGATAAAAAGAAATGATCTATGAAGCCATGAAAAGACATGGAGGAAACGTAAATGCTTATTGCTAAGTCAAAGAAAAGGCTACATAGTGTATGATTCCAACTATATGATGTTCTAGAAAAGGCAAAACTTTGGAGACAATAAAAAGATCAGTGGTTGCCAGGGACTACATGGAAGGAGGAAGGGAGGAATGGATAGGTGGAGTCATTCTGCATGACACTGTAATGGTTGGTACATGACATTATATGTACATCAAAAACTATAGAATGTACAATACCAAGAGTGAGTCCTAATTTAAACTGTGGATGTTAATAACAACATGTCATAAATTATTCAAATTGTCCTAACTTTCATCAATTATAAAAAATATAGCCATTAATGTAAGATGCTAGTAATATGGAAACAGGGTGGGGGTGGTATGGGATGGTGAAGTGGGGGAGTAAATGAGGGTGGAAGGGAAAGGTGTTATATGGGAGTTTTCTGTACTTTGTGCTCTATTTTTGGGTAAACCAAAAACTTCTAAAAAGTAAAGTCTAGTACTTTAAAAAGGTATCCAAATTCTGCTATAATCCACAAAATGCCTATTACAAGCTATCCCATTCTTGGATATGGATGACTGACTTATTTTTCATTTTACATAAAGGATTCTGCAAACATAGTCACATTTTCCTCTTTTGATTGGATTGCCAGTACCTAATCTTCTTTATAGAAATTTCCCAGCAACCACTGAAAGACCCACATATTTATACCTGTGCAACTCTCTGCACCTGGCCCACCCCACTCCCTGTGTGGCAGCCACCTCGCACTTCTGTACCTCACACACAGCAGGTTCTGGCCTGCATTGGAATATTTGGGGGATTTTTTTCTTCCTTTTCTTCACAGAGCTGGTTCTTCCTAATCTTCTAGGTTTGGATTTAAATGTCACCTTGCCCTAGCCGGTTTGGCCCAGTGGGTAGAGTGTCGCCCATGGACTGAAGGGTTCCGTGTTGGATTCCAGTCAAGGGCACATACCTTGGTTGCAGGCTCGAGATCCCAGGCCCAGGTCGAAGTGTGTGTGCGAGGCAACCAATACATGTGTCTCTCTCACATGGATGTTTGTCTCTCTCTGTCTCTCCCACTCCTTTCTACTCTTTCTAAAAATCAGTGGAAAAGCATCCTCGGGTGAGGATTAACCAAAATAAATAAATAAATAAATGTCACCTCACAATGAGGTGTTCCCAGACTTTTCTAACTTTGAATTCCCTTAGTCCTGTAGCCCTACCCCAATTATTTTCTATTACTGTGTTTAATACCTTTGTACCATTTATTATAATTTATAAGTATTTGTTTGCTTAATTGTTTACCATTGTTGTTACCACCAGACTTCGAGATCCTAAAGGGCCCTGAAACCATATATGTTTGTTCATCAGTAATTACCTAGTGATCTGAGCAGTGTCAGGCAAGGAGAAAGTAATAGAGAAAATGATTCTAAGATCAGATATGGAACAGATGGAATACTATGAATGAATGTCATGAACAACTTTTTATTCTAATTAACTTGACAAACTTCACAAAATGGAAAATTTACTAGGAAAATATAAATTTCTAAAAATAATTCAAGAGGGAATAGAATATCTGAATAGTCATGGGACAATTTATAATGTTGTTAAATACCTAACTCTGAAGAGGACGCCAGGTTAGTAATATTTTAAGGATGATTTTCTCTAAATCTCTAGGAAAAAAGCAATTCCTATATTATTTAAAATGCTATTGAGCTTAGAAAGAGATGAATTGATCCCAAATTCATTTTGTGAATTGCAAAATATAGCCAGTTCATGCAAGAATAAAGATTCAAAACCCCCAAATAAATAATAGCAACTCAAATACAGATTGTACTAAAGTAATGCTATGCTATGAACATTTTATTAAGCTCAGAAAAAGATGGATTGATCCCCAACTCATTTTATGAATTGCAAAAATAGCTAGCTCACTTAAGAATAAAGATTCAAAAACCCCAAATAAAAAATGGCAAGTCAAATACAGCATTATATTAAATTACTAATTCACTATGAGCATGCTGGTTTTATCACAGACATGCAAAGAAATTTTAAAAGTAGAAAATTTATTAAAACAATTCATCATATCATGAGATCAAAGAAAGTGGAAAAATTATGTAATCATCACAATTGATGCTAAAAGGCATTTGAGAAATTTAACTTCAATGTATGAAGAAAACTTTTTTGTAAAGTAGGAATAGAAGGATATATATATATTTAATATAATAAAAACTATTCTAAATCCAAAGCCCATATTTGAACTAAATGTAAAAATCTAAAGGAAGTGTTAGTAATATTTTAGAGCACATTTTCTTTTACCTCTATAAGTCCCAATTGACATATCTGTAAAATGAAGATAAATAATTGAATTTATGGGGTTGTGGCAAAGATTATATCATATAAGGTATATAAATAGCTTTAATTTACACAGTACCTAGCACATAGTGACAGAAGTTAATTTGTGTTTATTTCCTCTCTTTATCTTTAAAATATTGAGGGTAGTTCATTTTGAATGATGAGTGAATGAATAGAAGCTTAAGGCAACGTACAAGGAAAAGACTGAAGTAAGACAGTCAGAAGGGGATGATATGAGAGCCCAGAAAAACAAATCTTAGGAAGAGGGGCCTTGGATCTAGAGGTGCACGTTCACAAGCTTCAGCACGGAATGACCTCATAGTAAACCCATGCCGTGGAAAAGCTGATGCCAGTAGATCAGAAGAAAAGAATTACCAGGAGGGTTATTCTAAGTGTTCCAAAGAACCTACTATTTCTGGCTTACCTGGCCAGGTCATACATGGCATGTGTCTCAAGACCTCATTGGCCAGACTTTCTGAGAATCAAACTCATGTTGCTTGTGCCTTACATGATAGTCATTTAGTTATGGTTTGAGGCAATCTTGTGCCATTTTAATGCTTTAAAATCTCATATTCCAATTCATTAAGTTTTCTAGGGAAGATGATTCTCTGATACAGCCCAAGATACCTATAAATCCTAAGAGGAACAGTGTATGGAATGGAATAGTTTCTCATTCTAAGATTTTTAGTTTTGGGGGCTGGCCCAGGTCATGCTGGTCTGGGGATGATGGAGAGTTGACACTGCTGTGACAAATATTATGTGACTATTAATAATACATGAAAGCATTATCAACATTACATTTTAGTTTTGCCTTGGAATTCCTATCCAATAATATAGGAAAAAGAAATTGTAAAAGTATTGGAAATATAATTATATTTAAGTAGAAGTACTAGTTACTTAGACAATTTAAAAGAACTTACTGTAAAACCCCTAGGACTAATAGTAGATACAGAGTTCAATAAGGAGGATTTCTCACAAAAACATATACACAAATTCACATAATTTTTATAGATCAGTCAGCAATAACCATTTAGGAAATATAAAGGGAAAATGCCATTCAGAATAGCAATATAAATTCAAGCTTAAAATAAAATCTGGAACATCTACCTAAAAACAAAACAAAAAATCTGTATAAAAAATTTACTGAGAGATTAAGAAGAAGAATTAAACAATTGGAAAGACCTACTCTGTCCCCAGACAGGAAAAATAAAGGTTTTGAAACTGTCATAGTACCCCAAATTAATCTTAAGTTATATAGTGCAATGTGGTTTTGGCTGTATCTGATGAAATGATTTTGATGTTGTGAAATATAAGCAGCTATAGTAACAAAGAAGAAAATATTAATTTAGAAAGAATAACATCTGTAGTACCAAATATTCAAATGATTTATATAGCTACAATAATTAAAACAATGTGTCAAAAATAGACCAATGGATTAAAATAAAAATCTAGAAATAGACCCAGCTATATGTTAAAAACCGCATAGTAAGTGGAGATGACATGAAAAATGATGCTGGAAATTTTGGCTAACTAGTAAGGAAAACAAAAATATCAAAGCATACCTTATATTACATAATGAAATATGATTTACATTTGTACATGATTTATCTATTTAAATATAAGAAAATCTATATATATAAAAGCCTAAGCGACTGTTACAACTAAACTACTGGAACGACTAGAACAACTGGAGCGACCAGTTGCTATGACGCGCACTGACCACCAGGGGGCAGATGCTCAACACAGGAGCGGCCCCCTGGTGGTCAGTGTGCTCCCACAGCTAACCTCCCTCGGCAGGTCAACGTCTCCCAGTCCTTCCCCGCAGCCGGGAACCCCCTCCCCCCCAATCGGCCCGATGGGGGGCGCCAGCTGGCCAATCTCCCACGGTCCCTCCAGCTGGCCAGCTGGCCCGATCTGCCCCTCCCCCCATAGACCCACCTCCCATGGCCCCTCCACCAGGCCAGCCTGGCCCTGTCCCCAATGGGCCCTGATCGCTGGCCAGGCCGAGGGATCCCACCTGTGCATGAATTCATGCACCAGACCTCTAGTTAGGTTATAAACTGATACTTATCTAAATCAAAGATGTGGAAATCTTTTGTAAACTTAAAATAAGTCTTTTAAAAACATTATGAAAGAAGTCAATGGATTTGTTTCTAAATGGCATCAATAAAAATTTTTAAATCAATGTTCTCTTGATGTGTAAGTTATATGACCTCATATTTTAGAAGTTTGGTGCTGGCCAGCTGGCCCGATCTGCCCCTCCCCCCATAGACCCACCTCCCATGGCCCCTCCACCAGGCCAGCCTGGCCCTGTCCCCAATGGGCCCTGATCGCTGGCCAGGCCGAGGGATCCCACCTGTGCATGAATTCATGCACCAGACCTCTAGTTAGGTTATAAACTGATACTTATCTAAATCAAAGATGTGGAAATCTTTTGTAAACTTAAAATAAATCTTTTAAAAACATTATGAAAGAAGTCAATGGATTTGTTTCTAAATGGCATCAATAAAAATTTTTAAATCAATGTTCTCTTGATGTGTAAGTTATATGACCTCATATTTTAGAAGTTTGGTTATATATAATTTTTTAATTTTTTCTTTTTATTGGCAATAATAAAGAACATTTACATGTTTCCCAACCTCACAGATATGTGATGATAACCTTAGTCTAACCAACTAATTTCATGCTTATTATGCATTGTTCATTGGCACTCACCAGCCAACCTGTTTAGGGCTGAAAAAGAATATAGGATATGTGATTGCAACTTGAGTGTGTTACTGAGTTTGTCTTGGCTGTAAATAATAATTTTAGAAACAAAAAAGAGCAGTGAAGATAGAGCATGAAATCCTGGGGATTGCATCTTATTTGTCCTTTTTATGTCTGTTGCTTACTAGTAGCTTATTGCCTGGAAAATGAAAGTACACAATTAGTACTGGTTTAATTTACAGAACTGCTATTTCTCAACAATCATAGAAACTGTCCATATCATCAGTGGTAAGAAGGACTTGATTCATATTTACATGTTTATTGTTTATATACAAAATTTCTTGTAGGCAATATTTATTATTAACTACAGGGGAGAGAGAAACAGTTTTGGGTGCTCGGATAAAATAGAAAGATTTGGAAGTCAGTGGTTTAGTTTTGAGTACATGATAAACACATTATAAATGCTTTACAACTCTATAAAACCCACATTCATTTTCAAGAGTGCTAAGTGTTCATGAAATACAGAAAAAAGGAATTATTGGAAATCATTGTGTTAAAAGCCTTTAATTTCTGACTTTTGCCAGCCAGTTTCTCTCCACTCCAAAGGATAATATCAGTCATTTATATTTTGAATTACATATTACTTGAAATGACTTTCAAGTTAATTATTAAGGTCTACTTTGATGGCTTTGAAAGCTAAGTTTTACCAACCTTGCCACACTTGGGAATTGTGGCTTTGAAAGGAGTAAAAATTCCTCTTTCTTGGAAGGTACTGGCAAATATCATATAGTGAAGCAGGTCTTCCAGACACTAAGATAAATGTTCTTGATTTGATTATGGGTCAAGAATAGTTCTATGGAAAGAATAAATAAAAATCCCTAATGTGACTATAAGTTGCTTTTTTGATGCCACCATGATCCTCATGGCAAGGGTGATTTATTATGTTGGATTATATTGTCCAACTCTTTTTTTTCCCCCAAACAAATCACATGCTTCTATTACTATGATAATATGCAAGCAACTATGACCACTGTTGAATACTCTCTCAGCCACATCTTTTATGCTGTGCCAATTAAGCAGAAGGTGGGGAATGTTGGCAGGGGGATTTAAATGTCTCATCTAAAGGTCAACACCTAACAACAGGACAGCGTTTATCCTGAACTGGACTGTAGAGTCAGCACTGGGATTGAGCCCAGTTGCTGTTGGGGGACCTAAATATACAGTTCTCCAAATGAGAGCAGGTGGTGTCAAAGGAGCTATACTGGTGTTCAAGACACATCCTAAAATAGCTTTAAGCTTCTCCATGACCTCATTTTGCCATGCTGGCTTGCTTATGAGTGTGCTTTTGGGTGGTGTTAATGTTCTAGCATTAGCCATTATAATTTATGGACTGACATAGCATCGTTAACACTGAACATGGATTGTACTCAGTAGCCAAAGCATAACTTTTTCCCCTCTATGTTTCCTGCAGCTGGCCAGTGTTTTGTAACCAGGGCACCAACTCTGGAGCCAGCTGGTAACTTTAGATGTTTGATTGGGTGTGCTATTGGCATTACAGACATGGTTAACCAAGGATAATATTAGAGTATGCATGACAGTTTCAAGGTTTCATGCTATTAGACAGAACTAGTTTTAGCACAAGACAAAACCAGAAAACTGTATTTATAGTAAGATTTTATTTAATAAAAATGTTTTATGCAAGACAAAACTAATTGAGATTATTTAGCCTTTGAATAGGTGAATGAGTTAGCAATTTTTTAAATTAAATTTCTATTTTTTATTGAACTAAGCCAATGTATGTGGTGTATTTGTGAAGATTAATAATGTTGTAAGACTTATGATGAAAAATAGCAGTCCCTTCCCTTGACTTCTTTTCTACCTCAAGTCCTGCTTCCAAGGGCAACTACTTTCCAATCCTTTTAGATGTTTTGCCTGAATTTGCCACCATGTTTCTAAATAACACAATTATACTTATGGTTCTTGATTCTTCAGTTTTAGAAATTATAGATTGACTTTCTATTATGAAAGATGAATATTTAACTCTCTTAAACCCCTTTGCCCCCAACACACATTCTTCCCCTTCTCCTCATTGTCATAATTTTTTTATGAGATTAGTGTTAGATACTTTTCTCATTACAACTATATATAATCATTGGTTTTTAATGGGGGCAAGAATAGTAACTTTTAAACTATGCATCAAGATATTACCATAATTTAGGTTAAGGGGTTTGATGCCATTAAGGTGATGCCCTGATGCGACTGTAGGGGCAGAATGATACAAGGAATATAAAGGGACAGCTGCTTCCTGAACATCATTGGAATTCAGCAATAGCATAAGGACTGTGCCACAAAGGGAAATAGAGGGATGCTCTGCTGGAGAGAGGACAGGCACGTCTGTAGTGTGACTCGAGCCATTTTTGTTTTAGTTTCATAATATCTGTGCAACCTAAAGCTTGCTGCTCAATATGGTCCCTGGGCATTTATTTATGACTCAGTCTGAACCCATGAGGCAATTTCTCCTCCAATTGTCAGCAATCAGGAGGAGTGGTGAAGTCAGCTATTGACTGAACTTCAGGCAGCAGGTAAAGACTGGCAGTGGCTGGAGCTATTGCAATCCTTGTTAACATTTCGTTATTTGGAACTAGGGAGAGACTGGAGAGTTGAAGTTAAACATTACAAATGCTTACACGGTTACAATTACCCAATGCTGAAGTCAAGGTGGATGTGTTACCTCAAGCATTACAAATGGCAAAAAACCTCCCCCAAACCCACAATTTTAAGGTGTTTCTTGTATGTGTATTGAAAAAGTTCTCAAAACAGCTTTGTGAACTCTTGTAATACTCTCATTAGCACATAACACATGCCCATCACATGCAAAGAAATAATGGTTTGTTCGTCTCTGCTGTTCGGGTACAACTGTGTAAGGTATGGTACAAGTTACGGTAGAGAAGCAGCCTTATTCAGCCTCCATCCTTTCATGAAGGCTGTTGCTCACCAGTATATGCCCACTTGAGATGCTGGAATAGATGCTAATTGTCCTTTGCATCCTCCCATCAAGTTAACAATCCAGAGGGCTCTTTTCCTTGCATTAGAAATCATTAATTGAGAATGAGTGAACATACAAAGGAGTGAATTATATATAGTTCATGGAATACTTGATTTTAGTAAATACATAAATACAAGAAGCTATAAGTAATATGCAAAGTGGTCTGGGTATTTAATTCATCCCCATTCTTCAAGGGAATTGATGAAATACCTAGATTATGTTAAAAGAAATCTCTCTCCCTTTTATCTATTAGATATTTTCTTCTTTCTTTCTTCTTATGTTATTTGTTGTTTTTTGTTTGTGCCCTGTGTCAGTTCATATCCTGCATCTGTTTGTCATTATTCAAGTTTAGATACTAAACATTGAATCATTATAGTCTACCTATGTTTTTAGGTGAATATTTTATTTAATAACTTACAAAATTAAATGGAGAATGTTGAAACACTAGAAAACAAAGAAGATACGGCTGATCAAACAACAGAAAATCATAATCCTTCTGCCCCAGAGAAAGCCCTTTTAACACATTGTTGTATATCATTCTCTTTCTGTGTATGTGCAGATATTTGTGTGGGGGGGTTAAAAATTGAAACCATACTATTTTGTAGCTTGCTTTTCTTCACTTAGCATTTTCATATTTCAAAACTCTTCTTTAATAATATTACTGGTAGGGGTTGTATAATGTATATTTCTTGAATATGCAGCAATTTGGAATAATAAGTTCATACTGCTGAGACTTTGGTATGGTTCCAATTTTTTTGTGTGTGGTTACTATCTCTATAGCTTCTGCTATTCCTGTTCCTCCATATAACTGTGAAGCCTTGGGAAAAAGCTAGAAACAAAGAGGTTTGCCTTCTCTATTGTACAGACTGCAAAGTATGCTTTGACTCCTGGGTACCTGGCATGCCTGTCCTCTTTCTCTTGCTCTCACTCTTGCTCTCGCTCTCACACTCTCCTACCATAACGTGTTAGGAGGGCTATAAAAATCTCCTAGGATTCATTTGGAAAGAATAAAGCTTCCTGTTTGGGTTTTAGCCAAGAGGTTCCCCTCTGCACAGCTATTGCTAGCTTTTTAATCACAACAATTTGAAGGTACCAATTTGGGATTTGGTGATTTAACCATTTTTAGCCCACTTATGTATATTGTTCTCATATTTATATAACTAGTCTCCTTACACTCCAAACTCTCCTATCCACAGTGGGTTATAGTGAAGGTGCAAGAAGAAGCCTGTATGATTCAAGGGCTTGGGGATGCTGTGGAAGCAGGAATAGTGTAGTGGACAACCTGCCTGTCAAGACCTTTGCAAGCTAATTATTGCTGCTCAGCCTCAGTCATACCCAATAATAATAGTTTTGTGGAAATTAAAAGTGAAAATGTATTTATTGCAAAGTTAGCAGTGTCTCTTACCAAGTATTAATGGCGCATGATTATGTTCTGGTGAAATCACAGATGGCAAGAGATATGCTGATGCTGTCTGTGTTGTGGAGCACAGCCAGAGGACTAAGCCAGATGGAAAAGGATCCTTAAAACAGATTTTCTATAGTCTTTATTTGCCTACCCTCCTTCATACATCTTGGAATCAGCAGCCCTTTTAATTCCAGTATTTTCTCTGTCCTGAGAGTCAATATGATACTAATCAAAAGAAGAAAAATCACCAACAATCTGAAAACTGAGTGTTCCAGCATTGTTGGAGCTTTCCCAGTAGATTAGTAGTCATTTGTCCTACTTCCCACCACCCCCTGCCCCCACCAGCTTTGTTATTAACAACAAAGGCTTTGTTCATGGACAAAGCTGATATGGGCTTGGTCTTAACGGATTTGTTTAACCCTCACTTAAAGTTATTGCTCTTTGAAACCCAGGGTGTTTCTGGTATTTGAAGAGGAAAAAAAGATCTGTGCTAATGAGTTAAATAGCACATTGTCTTAAAATGAACCCTTTATTACCAATGAATTAGCTAAGGCACACAGAGTAGCATCATAACTGGTATTATATTCCTTCCCAAGGTCACTCAATAGTGTCATTGGCAAAATGGTATAAATGAAGATAGTCTCATTATAAATCTAAGTAGTAACTTCAAGTGGTAAAATGTTTCAAGTCTTATAAATGGAGCATTAATATACCTTATACATTGATTATTCAAGGGACTTTTATGAACTATAAAGTGTACATATAGCATATAAAGTAACAAACTAGGTCATAAATTTGGCTTAGTTCAAATTAATATGCTTGCTATGACAAATGTTAACATTTAAGTCACAACTTTAGAGACAAATTTATTTGGAGGCATTATTTGAAAGATCAAAATAATTTAAAAAGCTATCAAAGGAAGTTTGATCATTTTTAAAATAAATAATTTTTTGTTCCAGCAAGTAGAAGCATTTGGAATTATTTCATTGACCTTAAAGCTGCTCTCAAATTTGAGATGTTGATTTTTTTAAAGAGCCATTGAGGTATCTGAATATTTCAAGGGCTCTCCAAGGATTTTCATTGTGAGGGTTTGAAGAGCAGCAGACTCTTAAATCTTGCCTTTCTGTTTATGTTCTTTTTCTCTTCTCTGAGCAACTATAAGGGCAGAATGGAGTAATAAAAGAAGTTACAACAAGATCCCTGAAGCAAGAGGGGAGATGGGATTGGGGACAGGCAGTCATACCTCTTTGCCTTTGAGGTGGGAAGTATTGATTGGCTGATGTATGTATGTATGTACTTTTCTACCTAGATATATAAATATATGACATATATATACCTAGATATATAACGATATGATATATATATTTGATCTATAAATTTATATACATAAATATGCACACACACATACACACACATACACATTCAGCTCTCAGCCTCAGAGTCCCAGGTCATTTAAGACCCTATC
Organism: Myotis brandtii; assembly: GCF_000412655.1. Lineage (NCBI taxonomy): Eukaryota > Metazoa > Chordata > Mammalia > Chiroptera > Vespertilionidae > Myotis > Myotis brandtii. The sequence continues at coordinate 3,500,456 of NW_005360124.1, read as the reverse complement.
TAACAGAGTAGTTCTCTTTTTAAAATTTATTTATCTGCTTTGCCACTGTGTTGCAGAAACTCTATAAGCAGATGCCACTGCAAAGTTAAGAAAGTATGACAGACAGACCAGTTAATAATCCCTATATCATTACTTTCTAACTGTGAACTTGAGGATATTATTTCTTCATCTATGAAATAGAACTCATAATACAAAATCTTTAAGGCTGAGGTTTACATGAGAAAATACATTGAAAAGAAGATAACACAGAAACTGGTCAAGAGCTCAAAAAGGGTAGTTGTTACAGTTTTTTTTTTCTATTATGATTACTTCCACTAATAAAAGTATTAAGTTGAATTTATCATGCAAAGTGTTGTCTAAAAGGGATTGACTTTACTATGCTTTAAATATTTGCTTATTTTACTCAATTTCCTTGAAACTAGGCATGCAGCGTAAGTGCTGTTCGTTTATAAATATATTTGTAATCTGGATCTTAGAATTTTTTTCATAGCACAGTGTCTCTTACTAAGTATTAATGGTAGCATGATAGTTAGTATTATCCACACTCGTAAAGATAAGCAAAGTGAATGTGGATGAGAAGAAAGGAGCCAGACCATCCGAGCCTTAGCTTTTGCCTATAACCAGTCCCTGAGTAGCATATGGGAAAGGCCAGGAAGATTAACAAAAACAAAAAAGGAGTCTTTCCAGAGGTTGCCTCAGGAGGGTCTGGAAAGAATTGAAGAATTGTAGTCTCACTTGTTCTGATGTTTATTAAAATACCACAAAAATCATATTTTTACTTTGATCTTGAGTCAAAAGAATGTCATGAAATTGGCACCTAATTTATCAAGTCAATTATATTTGTCCACTTGGGTGCATCTTGCAGGCAGGTGAAAAGGTGGAAGAGGAAATATTTGATGACATACATCTCTTTTGAAAGTATAATATCATCAAGACTTTGGAAGGGAAAATACACTATACATGCTGGCATTACTAGTCAATGTCCATCTAATTATAAGAGCTTCAGGAACCTGGTATTCTATTTGACTTTAGACATGTAAAAGGCTCAAGTCATTCAACTTGGTATAATGTTTTCTGGGGATTTGGTCATATCATTTTCTTGCCTCAAATATTTAATTGAACCAGTTGTGGATAATGAGGTCTGCTTCTTGCTCACAAGTAGTTTTCACACTGAGTTATCCTTAATCATAAGTTATATGTCATCTTTGGCCTTCTGCACAGACAGATGGGAATTTACTGGGACAGACCGTGAAAGTACTGGCCCACACTAAAGTCTGGGCTGTTTCACAACAGGCTGCTTTTCAGAGCACTTCACTCAGGTTCCATGTCAATGTAAATATTAGAAGACTTGGGAGAGTTTGCAATCTTTTGGCCTATGGTTAAATTATTATTTTAACCCTTTCTTTTCCTGATTATCACTGATGGACAATTTCAGTTCATTTGTTTGTTTTACTTGTTTTCTTAAAGGTATTCCCCCATTACTGGAAAGGCAAACTGAACAAAATGGTACAAAGCACAACACAATTTGACAACAGCAGCAACAAAACTGTGTCTAATGCATTGGCCTAGATTGTTGCAGTGTGGCCTATTAATTTTTTTATCTCAGAAAAAATCCTCAGCACTGTTGCATAAGGTATAGAATTCTGTAAAAGCCCTAGGCTTGCTGTGAGCAGGGTATTTCGTTTATAAAGGAAAAAAGATTATAGGAAAGAAGACCAGTTGGAGAAAAAAGAATAGTTGGAGAAGTCTTTTAAAATAATTTGCATATTAATAATCCAAGGATGTTATTGCAGCTTTTCCAAAATGAAAGTGAATCCAAAAAGGGAAGTATAATTTTTATAGGTTGTGTTTGAAAGAAAGTAAACTGGGAAAGAAAAGATGAAGAGACCACTTCTTTATTAATGTTAGATGCTTGGATAGTTAACACTTCAGTAATAGTTCTGTGTTTTGTTTTCCACACACAGTGCTGTTTTGGATGCAGAGTGTTTCTTTCCTGATGCTGTCAGTCCTAGTTCGAACCTTTATTTTCCAGAGTGTTGTCTCACATTGGCTAGGTATTAAAAATTGACTTATGTCACACACCCCATGCAATTTAGAGAAAGTTTTTTCCCATTGTGGAACAGACTTGAAAAAAAACCACAAATATTTTTATAAAAAGTAATTTGCTTTACTTGGCTTTGTCTGTATTCCCAGTACAATTGCTTAGATTATGAGAGTTTGAAAATGAGCTCTCTTCCTTGCAACTCACTTTCTCTCTATCTTGTGAAGTCATAACCCTCTGTTTGCGCAGTAAACCTGTTGCCATGGAGATTAATGTGATGTTACAAATTTGCTATTATTTATGACTTCATTGTAGGATGGGTATGAATTAGAAATTACTTATTGATTTCTTCAAATATTTGGTGTGTCATATGAGAACAGGTGAAGACATTTCAGCTTTCATTTCTTTATTGGGAGGTAGAAGTGCTTTCACTCACTGGTGAAAGATATAAATATCTAAGAAATAATCATTGTAAAAAATGTTAAAGTAGATATTTTTGAAGAAAAGTGGAAATATGTGAAACACTAGGATAAAATTTTATATTCTATTTACAAAATATTTGCCAAGAGCTACAAGGCAACCTCCTTGTTGAGAAACCTAGCTTGTCAGTGTCATTCTCTGAACAAGTTTCTCCTCGGTACTGCCATGTTTACTTTCTTAGCAAAGAAAAGTGAAACAGTGAGCACCCTGGTGCTTACACCCTTCAACCATTGAGATATTGAATTCTGATCTTTCATAAACCAACACTGATTTACTTCACTGCTTCTGTTTGCTTAGTTAAGCTCCATTGGCATAGGAAAAAGCACACATAATTTAATCAAATTGCTTTTCTTCATTTTGATTTTTTAATAGTGCACAGAGCAGGCCCTAAGCATTCAGAATGTATTTTTTGCCAGTAAAATATCTTCTGTCTTGCAGGAGAAGTTTGAAATTACAGTTAATTTTATCCCTCACTCTAGATATGCCTTCTTTCCTTTTGAAGGATGCAATTTTTGACTTTGAGCTCCTGTTCAATGGAACTCTATATTAATTCTATGATGTATTCTTGAAGGTATGTTCATCTAAAGGATTTGCTTCTGCTAGAAGCCAGTGGCTACCAATAATCCAGGACAAATTTAATAAAAATTTGTTTAAGGTCTTTGGGTTTATCCTGAAGGTGTGGCTGGCTCATGACTACTAATTCTCAGAGGAGATTTTCACTTCATCCAGTGCCAAGATTGAGAATAAAAACTTTTCTTGTCTCTTTCTAAGGGTCTTATTTATTTCTGCTCCATTGCTATTCCATGGATGTATCTCTTTGAGATAACTACTTTATGTAAGTGTGTCTTATTAGAACTTCCAAGTTGAGATGGTCTTACTTTTTGGCTCCTATTCTGAGCACTCTACTCATTCGTCAAAGCAGAAACTCAGTTTGCCCAGGGTTGAGTATATGCACTCAGGATGAAAATTGCTTTGATTTCTTGTCTTTCCAGATTCTGATTTTACTTCATTATTGACCTTCAAAGTTTCCCTAATGTTCTTGCCAACTCAATAATTTAAAATGTCTTTTATTTCTTCCTTTTTTATTAATAAATCCTTATTGTTCAGATGTAAAGCAGATGGCACTCCCCAGTGTGGCTGGGCATCATCCAATGCATTGAGGGCTTGAATAGAACAGAAAGGCAGAGGAAGATTGAATTTGTTCTCTGCGAGACTGTTTGAGCTGGGACATTGATCTCCTGCCCTTGGCATTCCTGGTTTTCAGGACTTCTAGTTCAAACTGGCATCTGCACATCAGCTCTCAGCTCTCAGGTCTTTGAACTATGCCACTGACTTTCCTGGCTCTCCAGCTTGCAGACAGCACATTGTAAAAGTTCCTAGCATCCATAATCGTGTGAACCAAGACCATATCTATCTATCTATCATCTATCTATCTATCTATCTATCTATCTATCTATCTATCTATCTACTTATTCATCCATCTATCTATACTTACCTTGTAGGTTTACACACATTATATGTCAAATCAAAGTAAGTACACTAACATTTTATTTATAATTACTTTTGGCTCTTGTAGAGATAGTGATAGGCCAAAATCATAAATCTTCTAATTTATAATATTTTACATTTTTTCAAATATTCTGCAAAAATTAAGGTAGGTATGAGAATAAGCAATAAATTATTTTGAAAGACTAGCAAAACTGATCATTTCTATGTGTTGGCAGTACAGATGAGTAAATTCTCTCTCACACACACATACACACACATCCTCTTCTCTTCCTCCTCCCCCCATTACACTCCTACCCCATCTCCTTAATCAGGGGCTATATTTTCCACCACAAATCTGAGACTCAGGCAACCGTAGCATGATAGTATCTTGTGCCACATTTTACACTTAGAAACCTATACCTGGTGACTTGGTGCCCCCATTCCTCCCTCATCCACTCCCATTTACTTATCTTCATCTTTGAGATTAAAGATGCATTTCTGATGCTGTTCCTCAGGTAATGATTACTTCTATCTTCTAAATTGTCCAAGGAAAATGTATTTCTTTTGCAAGAAGGAAAATAAATCATTAATTATTTTTCTTTTAAATTCAGGTTATGAAACAGCATGTACAGACTTATTTTAGTTTCTTAAACATACATAGTGTTGAAAATAAAACAGCATTTATATAAATACTGATATGTGACAGGCATCATTGGAAAATATATATATATATATATATTCATTATTGCATTTTATCATACCCCAAATACTCTGAGGTAGATGCTAAGATTATCCCTCATTTTATACATAAGAGAAATTCAGGACAGTGAGGCTAAGCAACAAATAGGAAGTGGTAGAGTAGGAATTCAAACCCATTTAGTCTATTTCCTAAGTCTATGCTCTTAACCTCTACTCAGGTTTATTTATTAATAAGTCCCCAAATCTATATTTTACTCATTTTTGTCCTTTTATTGTTTGAGCCATTTTTCTGTGCTAGGCCTTGCCTTCCCTTTCCACATCTCAATCTCAGTACCATATTTAGGAGTTCTGATTCCCAAGACATAGCTTTTTCCACTTAAAAATATAAGAAATATATTTTCAGTTCACCATACTTTATTGAGCATCTACTGTGTGCTAGGCAAGGCCCTGGAGGTATAAAAGAGAACAAGGCAGATACAGCCTTCACACTCCTATGGCACTCATGGTTTAATGGAAGGAAACCAGAAGGTGAGTGTGGTAAGTACTGAAGTGGGAGTTGGAGCACTGAGTAAGAGGACTTAATTCAGGTGTCAGTGATGTATTCCAGGAAAAAGTAATGTCTAGGACAGCTGTGGGCAAACTACAGCCCGCGGGCCGGATCCGGCCTGTTTGAAATGAATAAAACTAAAAAAAAAAAAGACCGAACCCTTTTATGTAATGATGTTTACTTTGAATTTATATTAGTTCACACAAACACTCCATCCATGCTTTTGTTCCGGCCCTCCAGTCCAGTTTAAGAACCCATTGTGGCCCTCGAGTCAAAAAGTTTGCCCACCCCTGTTCTAGCCTGATGCCAAACAGTCCAGTTTCTCCCTGTATGAGTCTGGGTCCCCAGAGTCTCGCCTGGAACTAGAGTTATGAGTAATTGGGAGCTTGTATCTCCCTCCCGATTGAAAAAGACAACAGCATACCCAGTTGCCAGCCCATTTCCGCACGCGCCTCCGTGCCTCCGCACTTCTGCACCTCTGCACTTCCTACCAGTTTCAATGCGCTTTCCTTCTAGTTGTAGAATTTCCACTCAGCCAGCCTTCCTGTGGTTCTGGATGATGTCCATTTTGTCTTTTAGTTGTGATTTTGATGTGGTTGTGCGAGGCAGCAAGTACAAGTGTGTACCTATGCCACCATCTTGGTTCTTCCCCTTTTTTTCTTTATATAATTTTTTGACATTTTGTTGCTTTCAGGTCAGGGAGTCTAGTCAACCATGTTTGAAAATGGAAATCTTTAAGAGCTGTGAAAAGGTAACTTCAAGATCATAGCCATGCATATCACCAGCTCTGCTATTGACCATATGATCCAGTCTTTGGACAATTCCATTCCTGCTTTTGTAAAATATGCTCCCCTGTCCAGGTTGTTGTGAGGTTTGAATGAGATTATGAAGGTTGAAGCTTTGAGTATTGATCTGACTGACACATATTGAGCTTTTATAAATTGTTGTTAAACTGAGCATGAGTAATTCTACACCTTCCTAAATCCATGTTTTTAAGAATTCTTATATGAAACACACAAATATAAAGAGATAATCAGGTAAAATATGCAATTACTTGTAAAACATCCATACCACAATGTTGAAAGTAATGGTTTCTCATTAAAATGTTGGTTGTTAAACTGGACCACTGGAAATAAATACAAATCTTCATAATAATTACATGTCTAAGATAAGCTGTATAATTTGAGGATAGATCCTCTTGCTAAGACAATTCTGGGAATAGAGGAGCACTTGCCTTCTGTTTAAAAATATACACATTTTCTAAATTTCACTAGCACCCAATAGCTCTGTGATAAAACGTTAGCAGAAACTAACACAGTGGCTATAGATTTCCTATCCAAAAACTTGGTGACTTTTATAAATTCTCACTAGTGTACCATCTGTGGAGACGACTGAGCATAAGTTCAGTGTACTCTGATATTTTTAGTCTCCAGATTGTTTTTAAAAATATTTATTTATTTACTTACTAGTTTACTAAATTCTCTATTTTTTCTCTTTACTTAGAATGATGAACATTTTAATGATCTCTGATTAATTCTGGAGCAGATGTATTTTGGTAATTGCAAAATATACATTTAGGAGATAATTGTTTCAACTTCCTGGTTATGGTGGAGAGTTCAATAGTGTCTTGACACAAAATAATTACACATGCATGTAGAATCCAAATTAAAAGTATGCAACTATCTAGAAAAAAATTAGCTAGGTGATTGTGGGTTCCTTTGATTCATATTCCTAGCCCTAGAGAAAGTTAGCATTTGACTTGTAACCAGAATGATCTATCCACACATCTATTTTCTAACAATATTCAGGAAAAAACTTAGTTTAAAAATATTCCTACCTGCATTCACAGTGTCAGAATTGTTTTTATCAATGTGAGTTTCCACCTAGAAATTAATGTAGTGTATTCAATGCAACCTTATGAGTATCTCTCTTGTATTTCAAGAAATATGCTTATTTTTTAGAATACCATTATCTTCTGATATATAGTGGTTCCCAAATGCACAAAGCCCATATTACTTTTGGCAATGCTAATGAATGCAAAGAAATTCCCATATATAATTAGTTTTTCTTTTTCCCCCCTGAGTAATAACTCAAGTTAAAGAGCAAGCAGCATTGTGCTAACATACACATAATAGCCATAAATATAAATTAGTAATGGTTATTGAGAACTTATTGGGTGGTCTCTATATTATCTTATTTAACACAAATGCCTATGAAGTAGATACTATTGTTGCCACATCACAGATGAGGAAACGAAAGCACACTGAAGTCAAGTAATGTATTTAAGATCAATCATGTGGCTTATAAGTAGCAGAGCCATGATTTATCCTCAGTCTACTCCTAGGCCCAGTCTCCTATCTCCTCCAATGTATGTTATTTCATATATAACAGCATTATTATCTCTAATTTATACAAAAGGAGCTAGCCTAGGAGAAATGAAATGACTTAGCAGAGACTTGGCTTGGACTCCAGGCTCCTTCCTTTGTGGTATGAGAGCCTCCTTTATCACATGGTGAAATGAATAAAAAATTACATATTCAAGTCTGTTTACCATAAGTTAGTTTGGTCTTAAACATACTTTGGACTGAGTTATAAAAATACATGCCATTTTTTATGGCATTTTGAATGAGCTTTTATATGTGTGTGAGTGTGTATATGGGTTTGACAATGATATTAACTGATACTGTGATTTTTTTTGCCAAGTGTGGAAGTTATCAGCTGGTAATCCTTCAGATATAAACTTTTATGTATAAATATTGCTCCACTTTCCACTTTGGGTTGATTACAGTTGGTTGCCATAAGATTTGTGTGATCACTCTGAAGCTTCAAATACATATACGAGCCTAATCAGAACAAAAGACCATTACAAAGGTGTAGGTACAAGTGTTTCTTTTACATTGTCCAAGGAAGAGCTCCTAAGTAATTATTCTTAGTGAGAGTTCCAGAGTGACCAATTGCTTCCAATATTCTTTTATGGCTTGATTTCATTTGCCTAGAGTACTTCACAAAAGGGAAATCTAAAGGGTACTGCATAATCTTTGAAAAGCTTCTCCTCCTGTCTTTGCTAATATTTATGTGGCAGAAATGCTAACATTCTAAGGTCATTGGTGGGATGGTACATAACACCTTATGTTTAAGATTGGGAGGTAAAAAATTACCACTTAGTAGTTCTGTGATATTGGCCAGGTCATAGAATCTTCCCAAGTCATGTTTTCCTTCTCTATTCAATACCTGTCTAAAATACCTGTTGTTCTTAGACATGGAGGCTGTTGAAGGAGTTTCATAAGTTAGTATGTATGGAAGCATTTTATAAGTAAGTGCTGTGCAAATAGCAAGAGCAAGTGTGCCAACAATTGTCATACTAGGTTGGTGTGTCCTTATATGGGCATTTCAGTATCATTCTTTAGTTGGAGTGAAGTAAAGAAAAAAAAATATAGAAAAGAAAACTTGTATAGCATGGGAAATACATTAAATTTCAAATAAAAATTCTTGCCATATTCAAGTTAATCATGGGTCTCCAATTCAATTATTGACGTTAGAAAGAATGAGGGGGAGAAGGCTTAGGACAGGGGTCCTCAAACTACGGCCCGCGGGCCACATGCAAATACAAATATTGTATTTGTTCCCTCCCGTTTTGGTTTTTTACTTCAAAATAAGATATGTGCAGTGTGCATAGGAATTTGTTCATAGTATTTTTTTAAACTATAGTCGGGCCCTCCAACGGTCTGAGGGACAATGAACTGGCCCCCTGTTTAAAAAGTTTGAGGACCTCTGGCTTAGGACAACCCTCTCCAGAGTTTCCTTCATTATGAAAGGATGAAGGGAAGACATTTTGGTGTCTTGTTTTAAATTTGTCATTTATATAAACAGCAAAGTTTTATTTCAAAAGATAACTGCAATCTTCAGATGAACTTGGCTTAGTTTGTCTTCTTGATTTGACTAGAGGGTAACCATAATCTTTATTTCTAATGACAGATTACAAACTCTATCCTTTTACTTGAAATGTAAAATTTTGGTATTTCCTTGGGTGCCTCATTTGCCCAATAACCATAGGTGATATGTAGATGAAAGTAAAAAGAGAAATTTCAGAAAATGAAAAGGTCAGATTCCCCTACAGACTAGTGGACCAGTTTCTTCTTGGCCAGGCCCTCACTGTAAACCTTAGCTTTGCTGTAGAATCTGCTGTCTGCCTCTCATGAGATGAGCACTGATGGGGAATCCAGACACACTTAAAACTCTGTTTCTTGAGAGGCAAGATGCTAGAAGTGCCATGGAAATTATTTGATTAGTAGAAATAGACACCAATGGATATTGCCACTACACTGAAATAAACACAAATTTGGAAGAATTTTACTGGCTCAAGTCCAGGACTGGAAAGGGCTTTGGCATAATTCTTCAATCAAATTCACTCTTAGGCACTCTCCTGTGAAAAATCCACACCTTTAATAGTTTGGACAGAGTACAGATACTACTAAAACATATAGTAATAGGAGGTCTTATGTTTAATAATTTGTGACTTGAAAAATGAGTGTTTTTTAATTTTTTTGCCCTTCTGTGATGATATCATTCACATTTACAGAATGCTCCATTCAGTACCATCTCATATTCCATACAGTGATTCTTAATAGAAGTGCTCCCTGTCCCTGCCAGATTGAGATTCACTAGTAGATAACTTCTAAGGTCACTCAAAACTCTTAAATTTTGTGTGTTCCAGTTCCAGAAAGGTCGGAAGTTCAGTGGAATGTTTTTAGGCAAACATTTATCTTTCATATTACTTTCATCTAAGAATGATTAGTGCTCTTAGCAGGAAGATACTCTGTTGTTAAACTACCATCTTGTTGTATTATAAATAGCCTACTTTTCTCTGTGGTGTGTCAGATGCCTACACTAAAAGTCAACTCTAAGGATGCCTGTGTATAGTGTAAGCAGTTTAGGACTTATAGAGCCAAATTCGCAGCTTGAATCCGCAGTGAGAAAAGCTTATTCGCTGCTGAAATTAGCACTGAGATACTTTTACATTTATGTGGCGGGATCCAGGAAAGGTATAAGAGGACATTATAAACTTTCATTAAAAATTTATTTTAGCTAGTATTTAATTTACATTTTATAAAAGGATCTAAAAATTTTTTTGGTGGAATTTGCAGTGAAAGTACTATTGTTAAGAGAAGTGATTTCATTGTTCAAGTCCTCTAATCATAATTATATGCTATTGGTTGAATGTCCATAAACGAATTCTAATTATTACTATGAAAAGAGCAATGTTGTTATTCATCAGGTATCTTTATATGAAAGAATATTTAGGAAGTGAGCCAGCACTATTCCACTGGCATTAAAAGAAAGTGGTCCGTTTTACTTCGGCATTCAGAAAGAAGAAATGATTAGCCTTTCAGATTTGCCTCGGCTATAGATTGAGGTGCACTTAACTTCTCCCTACCTCACCTCCCACACTCAACATTGCCACAGAAGGAAGACATTTGCACTGTCCAAATGGATGCGAATTGGAGGAATTCTTCTGGATTTTGTTCCCACATACCCTCACTCATTTCTTTTAAGAGAAATGAGGGCCAATTTTCCTGATGGGTGATATCTAGAGATGTGTTTGGTTTCTCCCTTTTCGACCTGCTTGGCTTCAGGAGCTTGGGTTCTGTGCTTGTTCCTACCTATATGTTTAGGCATCCATTGAGCAGACCAGAGCCCACACCTGTCTGTCTCAGCTCTAAGGGCTCAATGGGTTTGAGGCTGCCTTAAAGTTCTATGTACCATGTTTGCTCAAATTTCATTGATCATGACAAGGCACGTGGAAATGCCTCACCTCAAAAGAGGTGAGAAAATCCAAGCATATGATGCCCCTAGAAGGAGGGGTACTGGAATATTTATGAACATCTCTAATGACTATCAGAGAAATTATCTTCAAAGAGGTGACATTTTAGCTGAGACCTGACCAGCAAGAATAAATCAGTAAAATGTAGGTGTAGGCAATGATTCCTAACCCATGTTGCCCATTAAAATCACCATGGACAGAAAGTTGAAGGGATTAAAAATACAAATTAGGGTTATAGAATAGTCACAGGGATGTAAAGTACAGCATAGGGATTATAGTCAATAATATTGTAATAACTATGTATGGTATCAGACAGGTACCAGATTTATCGGAGTGATAACTTCATAAATTTATAAATGTCTAATCACTTTGTTGTACACATGAAACTAGCATAATACTGTGTGCCAACTGTAATAGAAAAATAAAAAAAATATTTTAAAAAATCACCATGGACAGCTATAAATGTCTAATCACTTTGTTGTACACATGAAACTAACATAATACTGTGTGCCAACTGTAATTGAAAAATAAAAAAATATTTTAAAAAATCACCATGGACAGTCACTGTACTATATGCTTTTAGGCATTAACTCTATTATCTCACTGCAATGCTAAGATTCTACTTTTTTAAAATATATTTTATTGATTTTTTATAGAGAGGAAGGGAGAGGGATAGAGAGTTAGAAACATCGATGAGAGAGAAACATCGATCAGCTGCCTCCTGCACACCTCCTACTGGGGATGTGCCCGCAACCAAGGTACATGCCCTTGACCAGAATTGAACCTGGGACCTTTCAGTCCGCAAGCTGATGCTCTATCCACTGAGCCAAACCAGTTAGGGCTAAGATTCTATTTTTATCCCCATTATGCAGAAAAAAAGGCTGTAATGTAGACAGGTTATATTACTTTTACATGGTCACAAAAATAATAAGTAGAGGAATCGGGATTTTTATTCAGATAGTCTGACCCCTGTACACACAATCTTAACTATCCTATTATAGTCCTGTTTAGATTATATAAATTATGGTCTTATATATAGCTAAATTAAAATACAGAGTGCTGTGTCTGTGTATGTCTTACTATAAAGGCATAGAGAACCACTATCAGATATGGAATTGAAACTTCACATGAAACAGAACTGTGTCTTCCAATACTGAAATAAGATTGTTCTAATAACCAAAAGTCACTGAAAAATTGTGGAATCTGCCATAATTTCATTAAGAGAGTCACTACATAGAAGAAAGGGTTGTTCTGTGACTGGATGGGGGCCAGGCATGGAGCAGGTCTGCCTCAGGCTGGCCTGTAGTGTGTGGCTTCTTGGCTTCATGCAGGAAATATTTCACAAAATGAGTCCAGGTGATTTTGAGAGTATGTTTTTTAAAGCTGGAGACAGTGAAACTAAGGAAGGGCTTAAGGTAAAATAAGCAACAGGCGAGGGCTTGGGCGGTGGTAGGGGGGTGGGGTGGTGGACTGCTTGGCTTTCTAGAAATGTTATAGGAAAGAAGTGAGCCAGGGTGGGGCTGCTGTTAGCTCACTCAAAAGTCGGAGCAAAAGGGGGCCTTGGAGACAGGTTCATGGGTTAGCCTGGGATGAGCTACTGCAATCTGCTGCTCCCCTGGTTGTAAGTTACATAGGAACCCTTAGAGCTTAGGAGAGAAAACTAAATATGCAGGATTGAGAGAGAGTAAAGGTATGGGTGGGCTCCAGAGAGAGAACATGAGCTGGCAACCTTTGTCTTGAGGAGTTTTATCTTTCTTATGCAAGTGAGAATCCTAGGGGAGTGCTAAAGGGGGGCTCTTAGAATATTTATTAGTTTTCCAGGTGTGTCCTTCAATATATTGGTTCATCAAAATGAGTGTATAGGGGAGTTTGGGAATATTCTCTGGTTAGCTTCACTGCTTTATTTTTATCTTGGATCTGTCTGGCTTTAATCAAGTTTTTTATTTGTTCCCTGACTTTATCTGTCCTTGGGTTTGGCTGGCACAAATAGCACCAATTGGGGTCTCTGTTCCCTATTTCCATGACCGGGGTGAAATAAGCTATTTATTCTCTGATGAGGGAGGAGTGGTATAAACCATTTGCTCTCAAGTGTTCTTAGGGAATACAAGATCTTGTGATTCACTAGCTGGCTGTAAATGTTTAAAATGATCTTGTCTCAATTTCCTCATTTCACTTTCTTTTTTAAAAAAAATTTCAAAATTTTTATTTATGTTTTTTAAATTTAATTTCTTTATAGTTTAATGTATTACATAATTATCCTTTTCCCCCCATTGACCTCTCCCTGGCCGTCATGCTCTTACCCCCAGCACATGCTCTTACTGTCTGTGTCCATTGGTTATGCTCATATGCATGCATACAAATCCTTTGGTTGATCACTTAACCCCTCACCCCCTGCCTCCCCTCATAGTTTGGACAGTCTGTTCAATGCTTCTATGACTCTGGTTCTGTTTTTCTTCATCAGTTTATGTTGATCATTATATTCCATAAATGAGTGAGATCATGTGATATTTATCTTTCTCTGACTGGCTTATTTCACTTAGCATAATGCTCTCCATGTCCATCCATGCTGTTGCAAATGGTAAGAGTTGCTTCTTTTTTACAGCAGCGTAGTATTCCGTTGTGTAGATGTACCACAGTTTTTTAATCCACTCATCTGCTGATGGGCACTTCAGCTGTTTCCAAATCTTAGCTATGGT
>NW_005360124.1:3485799-3486346 GCF_000412655.1 Myotis brandtii | reverse complement strand
TCATGGCCTTCTGTATGTCCTCTTTCGGAAAGTGTCTATTTAGGTCCTTTGCCCATTTTTTGATTGGGATGTTTATGCTTCTGCACAGCAAAAGAAACCATCAACAAAACAACAAGAAAGCCCACTGCATGGGAGAACATATTTGCCAATGTTATCTCCGATAAGGGTTTAATCTCCTCATTTCCCTTTCAAAATAATTTTTCTAGTTTCTTACTATCCTGCCTCTGTTCTGTGTAGTGGACTTAGAGAAATATATGGGGGGGAAAAACAAAACCATAAAACTTTATTGTTTATACCCAAGAATGTAATACTTCTCAATAAATCAGTTTAGTTTTTAACTACATATTATTACCTTATTTTTGGAGAAGGTAGAAATTAAGGCTTAGAAACTAAACAATACATTTAAGGTAACACCATAGAAAAGATTAGCCAGGATTAAATATCATATCTGGCTGGGTCCAATATCAATACAATACTTTACTGCTAGGGATATTTTTCTCACCTGCAATTAGAATTCAGCGGTTCTCAACCTGTGGGTCGCGACCCC
>NW_005360124.1:3483405-3485781 GCF_000412655.1 Myotis brandtii | reverse complement strand
GACCCTTTCACAGGGGTCGCCTAAGACCATCAGAAAACACATATATAATTACATATTGTTTTGTGATTAATCACTATGCTTTAATTATCTTCAATTTATAACAATGAAATTGGGGGTCACCACAACATGAGGAACTGTATTAAAGGGTCGCGGCATTAGGAAGGTTGAGAACCACTGAATTAGATGGAAGGGAAAAAAAAAATTCAAAGGAAGACATATACACACACACTATCTTTTTCTGCCCAACCCATTTTACATTGTTCTTATGAAGTGCTAAATCTAGGTTTTATCTCCATGGGAATCTTCTTAAACTATTTAATATCTCTATATTTATGCTGCTGGAATATTATCCATCAGCATCAAGAAAATATTAATATACTAAGATGGAAACTGGTTGCACTGACTCATTTGTGTAGTTTTCCTCCTTGTTTTTTTTTCTTCCCAGTAACATTCAATTAATAACTAGCATTCAGTTAAAAGCTAGAATAACTTCATTAGCTTAGCCAAATTATCTTTTTCTGTTGGTGATAAATAAGCAGCTATTAGCAATGACTCATGTTAGTCCCATGTTTTAAAATAGCTAATTTCTTTCTGGATGCTTTACAACGCTCACACTGATGCTCAATGGTATTCTTATTACTGTACTTGTTCTAACAAGGTCACTCTCCCCTCTTGAATGAGACTATAAACTACCCTTTTCTGTAGTCTAGGTTTGGTAGGGCCTACTTTATCAGGGGCAGGTGATTTTGTTTAGATCTCTGGGTTGGTTCAAAGGCCTAGGATGAGATATGGAAGATAGAATAGCTGCTTCAAATTTGGATGAATTTTCAAGGTCATAAATAGCACATGCAAGGAGAGTCAGTTACACTGTGGAGGAAGGGGTTGAAGGCCCCAAGGTCTTGTTCCCTCTTTCTGTCATCCTTTCTCTTGTTCTTTGACCTATCTTTCCACTTCATTTCAGCAAGAAAAAGAGACTCAAAGTGACTCAGATAGCTTCTTTATACAGTTAAATGTATCATCTGTAGAACATAATTGTCTTGCCTTTCTTTGGTGCTTCACCAGTACAATGACTGGCCCTGAGAGTTTTGCCTCACTATCAGAACTTAAGTTGATGTTCAATTAGTAACCACACTCAACACATACCTATTTTATCTATAGAACATTGAAAACAGTCTTTACATAATATCCGAATGTTCTACAAATGTATCAGGAGAAAATTAGCAAATAAAAGTAAAGTGAAAGAACCAAACCTTTTGTGTTGATTGGTGGCTTTGCACTCATTAGATCAAGTTTCAGAGGTAAAAATCCCAAAGTGACTCTGATGTATGATGTTACTTCATAAGCTTACACTCAAGGTATTCTTCCTTGATTACCATAATATATTTGGCATCAGTTGAACAATGGTCTCATGGTCTAATAAACTAGGATTCTTAGAAAATTTTCAAGAGAACCCACATTTTAATTTAATTTTGCTTTGTTTTTATATAAAACAATTTTTAAGCAGCTAAATCTAATTCTTGTTCTAAAAATGTACTTACAAAGGATTTTAGAGCAAACTATTAAAACAAATGCTTAGATATAATTTAGTACGTTTCTCACTAAAGTATTACTGTTAAAGATAGCCTGGATTTCTTCTTATTAGAAGTAGTATGTCCTCTATTGTTTCCTATTTATTTTTAATCTCTTAAGTCAAAGCTTTTTTCTGTTTGTATTTTGTTTCAGAGTCTTAACCAGGCTACTATTCCATAATCTTACTAAGATTCACAACTCTTCTTATCTACTTGGACTCAAGATTATTTAGTTTCTATATACTCAATCTACCAAATCTGAGGGGAAAAAAGAAAAACAAATGTTTTATGATGGCATGAGACCATTTATTCAATATAATAATGAATATAATAATTGAATAAAATATTGTTATAGCATGTATTAGTACTTCATTCTTTTTTATGGCTGGATAATATTCTACTGTGTGGATATACCAAATTTTGCATACCTATTCAACAGTTAATGGACATTTGAGTTGTTTTCATTTTTCACCTGAAATTTTTTACCTACTCAGATAGCCTCAAGGTTTTTCTGCAACTTAGCCCTATTACTTGAAATCCCTCAATGAGAAAAACCTAAGTTACACCTGTGAACTTCAAGATTCTACAATGATTACTCTTTCCCAAATCACTTATACATACACTGAGTGGCCAGATTATTATGACCACCTGATGTTTGTAGGCAAATTAGCTGTATACTGAATCGTATGGGATATGGAAGCCGAAGGCCTGTTCAAACACCTTGGCTGTCTGCAGTTACCAAGATAAAATGTCTCCAATTCTCACAGGAACACAAGGATTGGACAGTCGAGCATTGGAAAAAAGTCAT
>NW_005360124.1:3420879-3482613 GCF_000412655.1 Myotis brandtii | reverse complement strand
GGGGGGGTCTGCAGCACCCTACGGTGCAGTCCTATCCGTCCCGAGTGCGGGGGGACTTACCTAGGGGAATCCTGTTCGGGCGCCAGATGTTGGGGTCCAACCCCAGCGGGTCCAGGGGTCCCCAAAGGTGTGGACGGAGTCGGCGAAGAAGGAATGACACGGAGACAGCCTTCAGTTGATCAGCAGCCTAGTCAGGACCTCTAGCCAGGATCTCCAGCCAAAGTTCTGGTCGGAGTTCTGGTTAGGAACTGATCAGGATCTGATGTTTATTGTCTTGTTACATCTATATTTATACCAGCCGATTTTAATCCTGTCAATTTCTATTACAAAGGTTAGGGCGTTTCTTATCTCCATTCCAGGGAGTAAAGATTATGTAGCTTAACTACCCGCCTGGCACTTAGTTAAGGGGTTGTATCCCCTCCCTAACCTCGGGGAAAAATCCCCACCTGGGGAAACAACCTTTCTCGGAGAGGTGACCTTGGTTAAAACACATGGCACTAAGGAGAGCAAACATATTAAGAACAATATGCTATATATGCCAGGTCCCTTGAAACATATGCTGTGCAGATGTTTCTTCCCTGCAGCGACTGTGTCAAGCAGCAAGGATGGACCGGCTTCCGGCAATGCTAGCCAAAAAGAGCAACATGAAAAAAAAGCCATGGAAGTAAAAATATGTAGAAGTACCATAATTTAGGGGAAGGTGAGTGGAAATGACTAGAGTTATAGATGGAAGTTTAATTAAGGACAGATTTTTAAGGTCATGGGGGATTATTCTGAAGTATTTATAACCAATGGATAACCATTAATAGGTATTTGTTTGTTAAAGTGATTTAGAGAGGGGAGTGATGTGAAGTTTTCCATGGTCTGCTACAAACATGACTCTGATAGGACTATAGACATTGGAAGGCAACTGAGCAGCCGTTGTAATAATCAGCATTACAGAACTTAGAAGTAGACAGTGGCAGTGCAGATGTAGAGAAGAAGATGCATTCAAATATTTGGACCAACAGGACTTGGTGACCTTTCTTGAAGGCATTATATTAAAGAAGAAAGAAATTAAGGAAGGTGCCAGTGTTGTGATGTGGGAGAAAGACAGCGTCCTTCCATGAAGGAGCACATCATTATGTCTAAACTTACGTGTTGTATTAGCAGCATAATACTTCCTCTCTAAAATATATTCATAAACAAAAAAGCAGTAATCAACAGATTCCCATGGTCTGTAGATAATCCTCTCTGATCTTGACAATGCCATAATAATGCTACTTAACAAACTCCAAACTCAGTGGCATATAAAATTAGCATTTTTCGCCCTGGCCTACAAATATTTTGGCTCAGTGGATAGAGCGTCAGCCTGCGGACTGAAGGGTCCCAGGTTTGATTCCAGTCAAGGGCACATGCACGGGTTTCGGCTTGATCCCCAGTAGTGGGTGTGCAGGAGGCAGCTGATCAATGATTCTCTTATCATTGATGTTTTTATTTCTCTCTCTTTCTCCCTTCCTCTCTGAAATCAATAAAAATACATATTTAAAAAATAAAATAAAATAAAATTAGCATTTTTCTCGCACATCTGATGATTAGTTAGAATTCACCTGATCTGGGTAGATTCCATTGGGCTTGATGCCACAGTGTTTCTCACCCTCCTTGGATCAACAGCTACTGGAGACATTTTCTTCTGTGGCAAAAGGCATTGTGCAGGAACATTTGAGCATTTTTTTTTCATGCCATGTTCATCTCATTACCCCTTGTCATTGTCAGTCCCTTAGTCAAGGAGTAAGAAATATATCCTACCGACTGTGAAGCTATGGCATAGGTATGGAAGTATGATAGGTACTATTACAGGAAAGTGAAATATTAAGACCAAAATTTCATCTATATTACCCTGTATGGCTGTTTTTGTTACTCTTGGAACCAAGATCCTCTTTTCTCACTGAGTAAACATTAGTCAAGTTTTTTGTTGTTAATCATGAATGATGATGAAGGGCCATTGCAAAGGAAGCCTTTAACTGAGCCCGATCCAGTACAAGTGCAGATGCTGCTGAATTTGGGTGACTATATTTTTCAGTAGACAGGTGTCTAAGCTGCATAGGCATGTTCCTTTGAAGCAGTCCTACTCATCAGAAATCCAGCAGCTACAGCTACACCCCTTCCCTCTACTGTTCTAGTAAATCTTCATATCTTCCCTAGAGATCAGCCAATTCCAAGGTATTGATTGGCCTTGGTCCTGTTTAACTCATGAGAACAATCAGGCACCCCCCTTGAGGTGATACAGTATCTGCAGTTCTTGGGAAAGAATGACTAAGTAAATGTCAAGGAGATGAGCGATAAGAGGCAGTGTCCGCCTCTGCCCGTAAATGCTGTGTGTCTTTGTGTCAGCTTCCACTGTCACCTGGAATGCTTTTACTTCGGTCGTTCAAGGGTTTCCCGCTGCACTCTTCTTTTGCTGTCTCTTGCATCCCTTCCCATAAGGTAGGGAGTTTACAGTAATAGCATTGGAATGAGAAAACTCTGCTTCAGGCAGGAAAGGTTAAACATTTTTAAAATGCAAACCAGATAAATTTTTAAAAACCTCAAAATTGTCTTGGTGCCACAATGCCTCTATTGCCATCCCCAGCCATTCTCTTAACAAAAGACGCTCCTCTCTTATGCAAGCTCCTCGTTAGTCAGAGGAGAGATTTCCCTGTCTCCTCAGCGGCACACTCTGTATAATTTAAGGTGACTCACTGTACAGGAAAGTTCACCTTCCATTAGCATGTTTTCTTTAGTAAGCACTCTCTTGCAAGTGCTGTAGTGTAAACATGAGTGCCTACGAATATGAACATTTATTAAATAGCACTGATGAATATTTCAATACCTCGGGGAGAGCAATTCACAGCTCAATCATTCAGGCTGTTTTAAGTGCAGCACAGGACAATTCCACTACATCTTCCATTAATATTTAATTGCCCATTTTATTCTGTTTACCTTTTTGGTTAATATATAATTTAAAGCCCTTCTACTAAAAAGGGGGGAAAAGAGAACAGCTGTTCATCTGCTTTTAACAAATCTCTGGTGAGAGCTTTTACCTCATTTAAAATTCATTGCAAAGAGTTTTTATTTAATATCAGTAACACAAAACCTCAGGTATTAAAAGTAAAACTTGGAATCCACTCTCATGCAAAGAGCCTAGCTGTGACTTGGGTTTGATTACAGGTGAGTGGCAGGCATTGACAGGAAACGTCTGAATCGCCAGCAATGGCGCCGTGTGTCACATCCTCATGAAATAGAATCACAGTAACTCGACCTGACACATTCTGACAACATGTCGGGAAGTTGTTATGCACCCTGCGGAAAGTGAGTCCTGTCATCCAGCAATGCAGATTTTACTGACGGGATAAAACACTTCTGTGCTCGCTAAAGGACAAGGGAGTCAAATATGTGTGTGGCCTCGAGCAGCCAGGGAATCCCTGATGCACTAACCACTCGTTTCTCCTTGGCCCTCCCTTGGTGGGTGCCATCACCTTCTCTCTTTGCTGTCTTTGAATCCAAAGGCTCATCTCTTGTCATTTTAGCTTTTCTTTCCTCCCAGTTGGATGCGGTTGCTTGTCACAGGTCTGTCCCTAAACTCCACCTGCTGGCAGGGACCCTGATATTTACTGACAGGTCTCTATGCTCTTGGGGGCTTCACAGCCCCTCAGGCCAGTGAGTAAAACCTGTCCCTGATCCACTCCAGAGAGGGTTACCCTATCCCTTCCTCCTCACTCACCGGAAACAACTGCTTTCCAGGACAATGAGCTGCCTGATCTCCTGGTTTTCTATTCTCTTGATCTCTGTGGCGGATTATTCTTCCCTGTCTATGTGCTATGGCCTGTTTAAATATTCCCAGCATGACCAAGCCAGCAGAAGCAGAAACCTCAAAAACATCACCACTGTCATTTTGCTTCAGTTCCAAAGTTTCTTCTCCGGGGTAGATTTCTCTGAGCTGCTCTGCATCACTTTGTTACTGCCTTCCCCAGTCTCTGTTGAATGTGGTTCACTTTCTCCATCTGACTCTGTTAATAGAGGCTCTTATATAATGCTTCCTTTCACTCATTCACTTTTTCATACAAATATTTATTAAGGATCTGAACCAGGCATTGTTTAATGGGCTGGAAATACAGGAATACAATAGGGTGGGAAGGAGAGAGAGGGAAAGGTTGACAGAGACAGAGGGAAAGACAGAGATCCTAGTTGCCTTTAGGAAGCTTACATAATTTGAAGAGAAGTCACTGGCCTTGAACTCTACTGACGTTGAACAGAGGCACAGGCACACTGTACCCTTGCCCTGGATGCTGGGATGCCTCTCTGGATTGTCCAGAATAATAAATTGATTACAAAGACATCCCTGGTTATTTACAGCCCTCCACACCCCCCTTCTCCCCCCACCATATCAACACTCTTTAGAGCTTGAGTTATGAGGTAAAGTCTGTTTCTCCATCTCTTGAGTCTGGGCTATTCTTGTGACTTGCTTTGACCAATAGGATGTTGATTAAAAGTAATGGTGTGCCAATTCTGAGCCTAGGTCTCAAGAGGCCTGTTTGCTTCTGTTTTCTCTTGGACTCTGCCTCAGCCTGGGCTAGCCTGCAGGAAAATGAGACTTCATGAAGCACAGATGAAATATTCCTGCTGAGATCATCCTATTCTGGCTAACAGCTAGCCAACCCCTGTACATGAGAGGGAGCCCAACCAAGATCAGCAGAGTGCCTGTCCAACACATAACTGACCACAGATGTATGAGGGAATAAGATAAACGGTCTTTTAAGGTCTGGCAGGCCAGAGAGAGGAGTGATATATGATTATACTGGAACTGGAGGGATGCTAGAACAGTGAATCACAGAGAAGAACATGGCAGCCAAAAAGAGCAACATGAAAAAAAAAGCCATGGAAGTAAAAATATGGGGAAGTACCATAATATAAGGGAAGTGAGGAAAAATGACTAGAGTTATAGAAGCAAGTGTAATTAAGGACAGAGAGCACTGATGAATATTTCAATATTCTGCTGGCTGAGACCAGTAAAAACACCCTGACAAGAAGGCCAAAAGGCCAGTCTTCTCAGATACTCATGGGCAATAAAAATGCATAATGTTTGAGACCATTAAATATAGGGTTTGCTGTGATAGCTAACTTCTTCTATGGCCTACTTAGGTGAGATATACTTCCACACTCCCTTATCCTTTTACAAACCCCACTCAACCAGATCTTAAGATTTGACAGTTTGAACTTAGTTCTAATTTTTTTTAAAGTTTCAGAGTCAGGCAACTGAATCAAATCCCTTAAAAATTGAGCTTAGAGCATAGTAAGCTAAAAATGAAATGAGAGTCCAAGGCTAAGAAGGGGAAAAATATGGTTTAAATTCATTGCAACAGAGAATTGGATCACTGTTTGGATTGATTTATATCTCATCAGAAAGGGCTCACACATCTCTTTGTATAGTCATTTACCAATTTGAGTGGAAAAACTGATGCCATGATTTAATGGTACACAGCTCAAATTGTGGTTATAACTCACATTTCCATCCTTCCTCGCCCATTATCTTCTATATTAATTCAATCACATAAGTTAGGTGGGTTGGTGGGGAGACCTATTAAGTCATCTTTCTTTTCCCCAAGAGCCATATCTGAATTTCTACCAATAGTAAATTTTCAAATGCTTTTTCCAATAAAGTTGAAAATGGCTTGAGCAATGGTCCACCCTAAAAGCTTTAACTGGAAGTATATTCTTTAAGCACTTTACCGGGAAAGAAATTAATGCATCAAAAATAATTGGAGTTTTATCTGACCAAAACCCACACAAGCAAGGAAATTCAGAGTAATGGTCAGATTTTCTTCCCTTTCTGCCTTGGTTTTTGCTTTGTGTTCCGCTACAGAGATATCAGATAGCTCTTGGTGGGGCTTGAGAACACATTAGGGTTAGGGTTAGATATCACAGAGTCAGGGACTACTTGAATTACATGGTTGATCTGAATTTCTTAGATAGGGCCAAATCCTCAAAAGTTTATCAAGGTCAGAAAATCTAGATGATTTGTAAGAAGGATAATTTTAACTAGAGATAATCATAATATTGTGTTTTGTTATAGCTGAGCTCATACAATCATCTTACAGACCTTATGAGTCTCAAATTCTGGGTTTTGGCCTTACTTTCATTGCTTCAACTTCACATAGAATATGGTTATTCTAAAAATATCAAAATGGAATAAGGGAATCCAGTATGGATTAATTCCTGAGCTGGGTGGATTTTTATAGGTACGGACTGTGGAGTTGGGAACACTCAGGCGGATGTGAATCCCATATATGGGTAGCATGATCTTGGTTAAGGTTACCTAAATATTTGAAATCTCAATTTTCTCATTTTTAAAATGAAAGGAATAAGATATTTTCCTTAGAATTTTGAAAAAAGGTCAAATGAGATAATATATGTTAAAGGAGATAGATCAATATTTCCCCAAGTGTGTTCTGCCTGATATTAATAGGGGTTATGTATAAAGAAATACTCTCTATGATCAAATAATTGTGGGAAACAGTATCAAGTGAAATTAAACAGTCTTATGTGCTGTAACACTTCTCAGAGTTTTTAATATACTAGTAGTCAAAATGAACCTCATTTTTTAGATTTATTGAACTGAGATACCAGTGGGAAAGGTATTGTGGAGAAAATAGTAAGTGTTATGAAGTGTTCATTTCTTTTTCTGTTCTCTTGGACTGGACCCAGTGGCTTGGTAAGCTCTAAGTGGGAGATCTGTTTTCTAATTTTCTTTGTCCCTTCTCAAATTTCCTACAGTGATGAGATGAACAAAACAAACCTAGTCATCCCTTTAAATGTAAAAATGGATCATCATATCATACCATATGATGCTTGTCAGTATTTTAAAAATTACTGTGATTAAGAGATTTAAATAACACTGAAAGGTGAGATATAAAAAGGCCTAACTACCTACCAATTAGAATGACCAAAATACAAGATACTGACAATACTAAATGCTGACAAAATATTGAGCAATAGGAACTCTCTTTCATTGCTGGTGAGAATGCAAAATGGTACAGCCACTTTGAAAAACTTTTGGTAGTTTCTGACAAAACTGAACATACTCTTGTATGATCCAGCAATCATAGCTTTTACCCAAAAACCTGCACAGGGATGTGTGTAGGAGCATTATTCATAATTGTCAAAACTTGGAAGCAACCAAGATGTCCTTTAGTAGATGAATGGTTAAGTACACTGTGGTACATCAGACAATGGAATAAATACTATTTTGTGCTAAAAATAAATGAGCTATCAAATTATGAAGATGTGGTGGAGGAATCTAAAAAGGTTATATTCTATATTATTCCAATTATGTGATATTCTGGAAAAGGCAAAGTTTTGGAGACAATAAAAAGAGAAGTGGTTGCCAGGGATTAGGAGACAGGAAGGATTGAACAAGTAGAGCACAGAAGAATTTTAGGGCAGTGAAATTATTTATGATTAGTGAATACATGCCATTGTACATTTGACAAAACAAGAGTGAGCCTTAATGTCGACTATGGACTTGGGGTGATAATGATATGTCATTAAGGTTTCATCAGCTGTAGCATAGGCTGGTGTGTTATATTGATAATGGGGAAAGCAAGGGACATCCGGGATTCTCTGTACTTTTCACTCAATTTTTCTGTGAACCTAAAAATAAAGTCTATCATATATAATCCTATATAATAAAAGCCTAATATGCAAATTATCCCTTCGACCGGGAGTTCGACTAGGGAGCAGGGCCAGTGGCTGTGGCGGTGGCGGTGGCAGAGGCAGCAAGCAGCCGGGGGAAGGGAGGCCCCCCGGCCAGCAGCCGGCAGCCACTAGGTACCCTACCTGTGCATGAATTTCATGCACTGGGCCTCTAGTTAAAAAAATAAAAGCCTCTCTTTCCCACATTATGATCACTTTCCAAAGATAATCAAGTTAAATCTTGCCTACCTTTTCAGATACAACTGATATATATATATATATATATATCAGTTGTATACATGAATATATTTGTGTTTCTACATATCCATTATATATTCTTTTTTTACACAAATTTATCTATCTATCATCTATCTATCTATCTATCTATCTATCTATCTATCTATCTATCTATCATCTATCTAACTTGTCTACCTTTTGTTGCTATTCCAGTGGGTAAAAGTGGCATCTTCTATTTGTTTGAATTTACATTTTGAGTTTTGAATAAATTTTAGTCTCTTTTCATATGATCATTGTTTATTTGCATATCTTCTTCTGAGTGACATCCTTTGCTCATTTTTCTATTGAGTTACTTTTAAAAACAATTATTGATTTCTATAAGAAACTTATATTTAACACTAAGTTGAAGAAATATATTTTATACAATATGTATAATAAAAATGTGTCCTATTTTGCCACAATATGTAGTTTATTTTTGTCATACAGAAATAATATTTTTCTGTAATCCTCACCCAAGGATATTTTTCCATTGATTTTTAGAGAGAGTGGAAGAAAGAGGGCAAGACAGAGAGAAATATTGACGTGAGAGAAACACATCGATTGGTTGCCTCCTGCATGCACCCTGACCAGGGTCTAGGTTGGGAAGGAGCCTGCAACTGAGGTAGGTGCCCTTGACCAGAATCAAACCTAGGACCCTTCGGTCTGGAGGCTGACGCTCTGTCCACTGAACCAAACCGGCTAGACTGGAAATAAAAAAATATCCTTATAAAATGTTGTACTGCTAAATTTATTATTATTTTTTTAATGTGTTCTTAATCATGTGTCCTGGTCAGGAAGACCTTCTCTATTCTAAGATTATAATAACTTTATTTGGGCTTTTGTTGAGAATATTTAAGGATTTATTATTTTCATATTTAAATTTTTTGATGTAGCTACAATTTATTTTGGCATAAAAACCAAAACAGGGATTCAACTTTTATTTTTTCAAACAGCGTTCCAGTTGTTTTAACCTCATTTATAGGTAATCCTGCCTTTCTCCATTGATGAAAAATGCCCATTTAATTTTCAGTATATATTCAGTTCCATATCTGAATTCAGTTAATTTATATCCTTCTATTTATAGGAATTCTTATCATTTTTTTTTTAGATTGGGTTTCCCAGTAATGAAATAAACATTTTAATAGAATATTGTGTTTTATATATTCATTAGAAGAATAAAATTTCAAGCCTAACAATTTACTATTCAAATGTTTAGGCATGCTTGAATTAGGAAATTATCTATGTGTGTGCTTTAGAGAGAATGGAGATTGTCATTTCACTGATATAAGGATTTCCCAGCTGCAGTTAAAAAGAAAGACTAGTAAATGGTTATTTCCATACATTCCAAGACTTATGTTCACAACAGGTAGTTTTGTCAGGTTGCTATGATTCTAAAACTTAAAGTAAAAATAAAAGCAATACAAACTGTATAAAAATAAATTATATTTTCCTTTACTAACTGAAAACAGCAAAGTCAATGCAATGTACACCATTATTCTCCTAAGATTTCTGTGTGGGGAACCAGACTTACTATTCCCTTTTAAAGATGGGTGGAAAAGGTAAAAAGAGGACAATCTGATTAAAACCAAAAATAAATCAATGCAAGGACTGGAAACAAAGCCTCAAAGAGACGTATGCTCTCTACAGCTATCCTCTTGAAGAAAGCAAGGCTGGATGCTTGCTTGGCTTACATTTTTTCATTGCTGATAAAGAAAATAAATTTAAAGATCACAGCTAACAGTGAGAAATGGAAGAGCATGTTCAGCAGAGCTTCCCAAAATGGCTTAATTTTACTTCAGCATTCAACTGTGGGTAAAATGATCCCTTAGAGATTATTCAATCAGATAAATTTTAAATAAATCAAACCGAACCTTAGAACTATAGGGTAGG
The DNA here is from genome assembly GCF_000412655.1 of Myotis brandtii. Taxonomy (NCBI): domain Eukaryota; kingdom Metazoa; phylum Chordata; class Mammalia; order Chiroptera; family Vespertilionidae; genus Myotis; species Myotis brandtii. The sequence continues at coordinate 3,472,737 of NW_005360124.1, read as the reverse complement.
GCCAGGAGGATCTTCTTTATCTTTGCTTAGTTGCAATCATGCCGGTATGTTTTTATCATTTTCAGATAAGAACTTGGGAGTAGATTCTAATCTAATCATTGCATATATCAAAAGGCACAATAAGTTATTTCCTTTTTTATTACATCTTTTCTAAATTTTCTTCTTTCCCCAACATTAAAGTGCCTATTTAGTTGTTGCTTTTCTCAAAGCAGAGGATAATTCCTTGCAGGTAGTGTAGTGTAGTCACTATCTAAACCCCTTGCTTTTAATGAAAATAACACAAATTCAAAAATGAATCTCTTAAAAACCTTGGTTCTTTATTTCTTATTTTCCTCTGATGCTTCTTGTCTGAATTCATACTCTATCTTTATCAGCAATACCACTATTATCTACCCACTTCCGAACTCTCATGCATTCAGTGAAAGAAATCTAATCCCCAAAAGGGACAAACCTCTAGTCTTTTATATTTGTTAAGACAGCTGCAAGTAATTGTTTAGTGTCTGTGTTATTTCCTTTTCCATTGTCTCTAATTCCCCCTGTTATTATTGTAAGTGCACACAATTTTTCCTTGATGTTTGTCCCCTGAAATACCTATAGTGCTTACAAAACATTTAAAAATTTTCTTTATTATAATGTTCTGTTTTTTTTCTAGTGCTTACTATTTAATTTGCATCCTTTAATTTTTTATTGCAACCCCCACTTTATAAACCAGTTTTTTTCCTTTTACCTTAATGATTGTTGTTTACCTTTCTTAATATGGGCTCAAGATCCAGAAGAAAGAAACAAACCACCTCTCCTATTTTATCTTAACTGCAGCAGCTTTGTCTTAACTTCAGTCCCCTTGTGACCCTAGGAGGCCCCCTTCCAAGTGACCAGCAAAAGTTCTAGGGTTCCAAAGCTCTGGGGAGCTTCTTTCCTTTCTCCTTTATCTCCCCAGCCTGAGTATGCTGTGTGCTGGCTGCCTGCCAGGCTTTAGCAAGAACAGCATTGCCACATATTAGGATTCCTCTATCTTGGGGCTCACTCTAAATTGCCTAGTTCTGGGGGTGCTTAGTTCTTGCTTAGTTCTGAGCAACGTTCTCCCAGATTCTCTGAAACTCTGCTGATATGTAGTTTGTAAACCTTGTGCCTCATTCAAAACACAAGCTGTAACTTACCAGGTTGAATAGCCCAGTTTTGTTTCAAGCTATGCGAAGGAAGCACCATGTGTCCCACATCATCAGTATTCTTGACACTTCATCACTTTCCACACCAGCCTGGTGGATCAAGAAGTGGAAGTCACATAGAAGAGATCTGTAGACCTCCCAATAAGACAGACTCGATGCTTTAGCAACATGCTTCTGCTTGTTGCTATCTACCTCACAGCCTTGGCCCATGACATCTCTCTCTTGGTAATGCTCTTCCCCCTTAACATTTCAGCTAATGTCCCACTCATTCCTTATTTAAATATCGTTCTCATTTTCATCAAATATGCATGTACTTAGTTTAAAAGGCAGCTACTTCTATCAGGTATGTCAAGGCCAATAGCAGTCCCTAGTCTCCTTTTCCTGATTCCTTTGCCCTAGAGGCATTCAATTTCCACTCTTTTGCCTTACTCTTTTGGTATTTACATTTTACACATTGTTGACTTCCCAGTATGGAACGTAACCATTGGGTTTTCCCTACTGCCACTCTGCCATATTTTAGGGTGCCAATATGGTAAATTATAGCTGGGTTTGGTAAATTTAGTATTTACGTTATTATTACATCATTCAGAGCTGAATTATGGTAAACTGTGATCATGTTTCCTTACCTGTTTCTCCCCCCTACCCCCCTACCCCTCCATGAGACATTCGCTTTTTTTGTTTGCTTATTTTTCTATACATTTTAAAGAGGCCAACCCTGAACACTCTGCCAATTACCTAAATTTCTCAGTGCTTTAATTCACATCTGTTATGCTAACAGTTTCTGTGGTGAGCCCTCTCAAAACATTCTGAGTTGCTTTAGTCTGTACAGGTTGCCCTCTATACCTGGTGCACAGCTGTCACTTTCGGATTCCCGTTTCCCATTTGCCACCATCGCAAGGATTCACTTTGCTGCTGATCTGTGTGGATCTCCTGCTCTTGTTTCAAGGTTGCATTAGCCTTTCATGTTACTCTGAGGATAGTAAAGATAATTTTTTTTTGAGATTTTCTTCTTCTTGCATAGTCTGTTTCTTCCATGTTGCTTTCTTTCTGTTTATTCCCCTAGGATATTTAGCAGTCCTGGATGTCTCATAGATTTAAGACTGGGGGAATAAACCTTATTGAAAGCTCTGAGCATGTGAGTGAAACTAATTGATAGTAGTATCATTAAAGGGTAATTTGGTTTAGTTGATGCTGGAGAACTGATTTCAGTGCTATTTTGTTTTTTCTCATTGACTGAACAGTTTCTCCAGAAGAGACTCTTGCAATCTCCTGCCTCGGGGGGTGAAGGCACAGCAGCCAACATTTGGAAGCTGAGTGGAGGAAGCCGACTAGAGTATGTATGTGTTAAATTTCCATTTTTCAGTAAAGCATACTTTCCCTTCATTGGTTCTCCCAGTCCAGAGATCATCTATGTTATTTTTATAAAAAGTAAATCTCAATCTTCTGCCAAGGTAGAATGGGATGGAATTGGAGAGATCATTTTTTTTCAACAGCTCTAAAACCATCTTCCTCTGATTAGCCCATATTCTTCACCCCATTTTGGATGATCTTGCCACTTCTTGGGACTATTGGAGATCTGATTTTAAGTAGCTGTTTAAAAATTGTCTGATCTGTCTATTCATATATATTAAACAACCTTTAGTTATTATAATGTATTATCTATATGTGGCTATGCTGAATTTGCTAATATTTTTATTAGGATTTTGTATCTATACTCCAGAGAGAGATTGACAATTTTATTGTTTTGTTTTATTCTTATGAAATTTTGGTAATCAAGTTTATCCTGGTTTTGGAAGTGTTTCCTCTTCTTGTCTCTGGAAAATTTGTATAAAATAGGCGTTATTTCTTTTTAAGTCTTAGGTGGAATTTTTATTACCAATTCAAGTTCTTACATAAATATGAAATTATTCATATTTTTTCTTTTTACGTGTCCATTATAATTATTGATTTCATTTAAATTTTCAAATTTATTGGCATAAAGTTTTTCATATTGTCTCCTTATTACCTTTTTAATTCTGTAGGGACTATAATGGTGCCCAATTTTTCATTTCTGGTATTGGTTCCTTTATATTATCTTTCTTTATCTTCATTTTTGATAATATATTTATAAATTTTATTATTATTCTTAATGAATCAAACTGTTGGTTTCTTGATCTTTTCTATTATGTTTATTTTCCACTTCATTCATTTCTTATTTTATCCTTATTGTCTTTCTCTACTTTTTGAAGATGGTTTAATTTACTATTCTTTTGATAACTTCTTGGTAAGGTAATTTTGATTCTAGATTTTAAAATTTTTTTCTAACAGAGGCTTTAGCTGCATTTTACAAGTTTTCATCTTTTTAAAAATTTTCATTTACTTCAAAGTATTTTCAATTAGTTTTTTCTTTTGCATATGTGTTTATAGTTATTTTGCATAATTTCTAAACACTTAGTGGTTTTCTACTTATCTTCTTGCAATTAATTTCTATTTTAATTCAATTGTGATCTAGAAACATAATATGATTTTAGTAAGTCCTTACAAAATTAGTTGCTATATTAATGTGTGACAACAGTTATTTACCTGTGGTTCACCTCTATTTCGCTCATTAGTTTTTCATTTTAACAGTTCGGAAGCTTTAGGTAAATCACTTCTCTAAGAATTACTTTATGCACTTTGAAATAGAAAGTTGGAAAAATGAGCTCAAAATCCCCCTTTATAATTCAAATTTTATATTATTCTAAGTTACTTTTTATTCTCTTAACTAGATTTCAGCAACATGATAGTTAAAAGGAATCCATAGAACAAATATCATTATTTGTCCATACAGCAAATAATTCTAATTGGCAAAATAGTTGGCATTTCACCAAGACATGGATGGAATTTTGTTTAATTAAGAATAAAGCATTATACTTATATTTTTTAAAAGGGTATGTAATAGTTAATAATGTGTGCTGACCTTGCCTTTTAAGGATGCCTGATTTTATGAGACCATGAATGGAATCATTGAACTACCCCAAAGAAAGCTATAACCTTATCATGGAGAGCCTGAGTAAATCCAAGAAATATTGGAAAATTACAAGAGAAAAATGATTCTATCACAAATTTTAGCCTCAAGTCACAGAGTGCTCTCTTCCAAATACAGGGCACTCGACCTGTTTTGTTCATAAGACTGTGCTTTACTATGACCAAGACACTGTTATTTCAGACTCTTGCAAATATTTCCTACTTGTCCTGTGCATTGGAAATACTTGCTGATTTTTCGTGGGCCTTCTTCTTCTTCTTCTTCTTCTTTTTTTTTTTTTGTCTTAAAGAAAGGCGTTTGGATTAAGATGATTTTGTTTTGTTTTGCTAACAGCTTTAAAACTTTCTGTTGTTATTTGTTGTTTTATTTTTCAGTTGAAAACAGTAGTAACTATCTTATAGTTAGGCATTGTACTAAAGCACACTGAGTCTTTTAGGCCTTGGGATACTTTTTGGTACATTGAAAATTGTGATCACATTTTATTTGATATACAAATATACATTGTGAAAGAACCTCTCCTCCCCCCGCACCCCCGCCCCCCTTCCTTTTCTGGTTAATGTTGACCTTAAACAAATAGACAGCCAAATATTTCTCCATCAAATCGGGTTTATTTGAGAGCAACATGGAATTTCAATTTAGGACATGTGGTCTAATAGCAAACCGGGCACAAGTGCCTAGAAACAAAGGAGAGGAAGCTTTCAGGGAAGAGGAAGTTGGGACAGCTGTGATATACAGAGTTCTTCCCCTTGGGCTCCATGGATCAACTTTCAACATAGGGCATGAGAGCTCCCTCTTCTGACCTCCAAACTTCATTTTAAATGAGGTTTCTGTTTATTAATTTTCACATTAATTAATACATTCATCACCTCACATATTTTTATCTTTTTATTTTGATGAGAACATTTAAATTCTCATTTAACGAATTTCAATTATACAATACAGTGCTATCAACTTTAGTCAGCATATTTACATGAAATCTTCATTCTTTTCATAGCTAAAACTTTGTATCCTTTTACCAACCTCTCTCAATTTCCCCCACCTTCTAGCCCTTGGCAACCACCTTTGTGCTCTGCGGTCTCTTTGTTATTCTAGAGTCCTGGTTGACTCAAGTAGCTTCTATTTGGTTTTACCTGGGAGAATCTTGGACACTGAAAAGTTTAAATTCCATGCTAGTAAGAAAGATACTAAAACTTTCAGAGATTGGCCCAATGCATAGTTCTACATACAAAAGCATATTTTATTTTCTTAAGTAGTAACGTATTTTTCCCCTTGGTGGGAGAAAAAGAAAATTTAAGTCTACAATTCTCTAATATTCCTTATTGCCAAACTCCAAACAAGATAATGAATTCTTTCTAACAGTTTCCTCTCCAAGGCAGAGTTATTATCCTTAATAACTGTGTTATCATGTTATCAAGGCTTCTGTTATCACAGCTTCAGACTTGACCTTCCTAACTCCTATCCAGCCTGTCCACAGCAGCAGGTAAGCTCTCAATATCTATCTGTTTCCAGTGTCCTGTCTTCTTTCCTGGACTTAACATTGTAGAGTGTCCCTTTCTTCCCCGGTCTACCATTGCCTGGACTTAAAATTTCCTTTTTCCTTCTCCCCTGCTCTGTGGCTATAGTCAGTAAAACCATGCCCATCCTTAGCCTTGGTTGCTCATCCTTCCAACTCTTTTTCAAAGTCCATGAAACTAAATCTCAGAGAAGTAAAGTGGGTAGAATCTCATCTTTGAGGGCCTCCTCTTTGCCAGGAGAAGAACTTGGACACAAATACAGTTGTCTTCCTATTGGCATTTCTTACAGTTTAAATGGAAGAAAATTTAAGAGGAAGAGCCTGGAGAAAAATGAGGCTGGTTTGCTTTACTTTTAGGCCTATCTAGCTGCCACCTTGGGCTATTAATTTAAATTTCAGGAGTTTAAGAATCCATGACTCCTTGTCAGATTCTTTTAGTTTACTCTAGGGATTCATATCCTCAGAATTAGGAACACTTTTCTGCCTAGGTAATTTCAAAATGCAAATAACAATGGCAACAACAACAGTACAAACATCATAACATTTATTGAGAAATAACTACAGAGCTAATCACTTTTATATGCATTCTCTCATTTACCACAACAACATAATGAGCTAGGTCCTTTCGTAATCCTCATTGGAAAGAAGAGGAAAGAGGTTTGGAGAGGTAAATGAATTGCCTAAGGTCACATAGCTAGCATATGTTGAAACTTGGAATAGCATCCAGTTCTGCCTGATTCCAAAGCCCTGCTCTTAATTACTAGGAGTTTTGCTTTTTTCTTTGCTCCATAGTTTAACATTCCAGAATGATTTCTTAGCTGTGCGGTTTGGCTTTATATTAATGCCAAATTAGAGGTTTTGCATTAAATGGCTTTTCTTTTGGGGAGGATGTGACTAAGAATGTCTAATCAGTAGTAATATTTTACATATTTTCAATGTTTGGCCTTCATCTTGAACCTGTATGGATGCCCGCTTTAAAGATGAAAAGTTTGATTTTTAGGGAAATCAAGGAACATTCCCAAGGTCACATGTGAATATCAGAATTAACACATGAGGCACAACTTTGGACAACTGTTATTCTTCCTAATACAAGAGACTATGTTACTGCTTACCAGAAAGATTCCAAAGTATCTCTGAAATGTAATTTCAGCTGTGTGCTAACTTTCATACCTTTTTGGAGATGATAAGAGGAATCAATCATGAGAATATTGCCAACATTTGATATACAGAAGAATTCCAGTTTCCATTCATGATCTTGTGTGCCAGAGGTACTGGTATTCTGTAGGATTTCAAAAGAAATCTCCCCTTAGTCACCAGGAGAAAGAGAGCCTTGGATGCCTTTATACCCACTATTCCCGCCACAGCCCCTGCACATTATTACAAAGTCAGCCTTCTGCAGGCTTCCAAGTGCAGCACCTTCTGGTGTGGCATTTGGTCCCTCTCCACCGAATCTATGGAAACTCTGTCACAGATTTCAGTTTTTGTCTACTGTGATATGTTAAATTGCACTGACAAATCATTTTATGTCTATTGGGAGTGTATCACTTTCCCAGCTGTCACAGCAGGTCGGAGTGATTTCCTGAGTGAGAACCTTGATTAAAGGGAACACTTTTTTTGGTGGTGCCACTTTAGACAAAACAGAACGTGCTGGCTCCTCAGTAGAACCCAGGCAATTCAAAAATTCACAAGCAGCGTTTATTAGATGGGTTAACAGCACCATTCTTTGAAATACTAGCCCAGAATGTCACTGGGTATTTAAATCCTAATCAAAGTCATCCTAAGGAATAGCCTTACTGTATGATTGTCTAAAGCCACAGCAATGGCAAAGCCTTCACAAATGGCTGATTGGGAAGGTGAAGTCATTACTAGAGTTTTATGGATATGTAAGTAAAGCTGTGTTTGCAAGCTCTCCAAGTCAGGAAAAAAGAAAGGGAAAGGAGCTGGATACTCTCTTAAACACTTGCATGTTATCTAATTTTCAGTAATGAGCTAGTAAATCAGGTTCTGGGAAAAAGGAAAAAAGTCCTGATTTGTAGCTTTTGTCAATTTCTATGGCCTAAGTCAGTGATGGTGAACCTATGACACGTGTGTCAGAGGTGACACGCGAACTCATTTTTTTGGTTGATTTTTCTTTGTTAAATGTCATTTAAATATATAAAATAAATATCAAAAATATAAGTCTTTGTTTTACTGTGGTTGAAAATATCAAAAAATTTCTATATGTGACACAGCACCAGAGTTAAGTTAGGGGTTTTCAAAATGCTGACATGCCAAGCTCAAAAGGTTCGCCATCACTGACCTAAGTAGTTCCACTATGGCCGATTTCAGACTATCAACATGATGTCACCACATATTAAATTTAAAAGAAAAACACACATTTGTTTCTCATGAGCAATAAGAACTGGCTATTGCACCGAGTCCTCACAGTAACTCGATGAGGTAGGTATTATCATCAGAGATGGTTAAGCCATTTACCCACCATCAGAATGGCTGGGAAACTGTAGCAGTTGAATTGAAATTAGAATAGTCATATATGCCTGACCATGACTTTTATGCTGTATTCCACTCTGCCTGGGGGAAAAATGTGTGTATTGAGAGCCTTCCCTGTGTCAGGCATTGAAGACACATTGCCTTGACAATACCTAAACATAATGAAGAAGGAATGCATGAAGCCTCCAAACTTGGCCTTATGTTGTTTCTCTACCCACCCAGGTGAGAAATATGAAAGAAGTATTCAGGATTTCTAAGAAAGGTACAATAGAAAGAGATTCATTGAATTCAAAATGTAATGAAGTGGAAAGGTAACATCTGATGTATCTTCCAGGATTTCTTTTTTTTTTTTTCTGTATGTACATTGCTTAAAATAGTTGGGAACGGAATTATGTTCATAATGTTCTTGAAATGGCGAAGAAATAAATGTAATTATGTCCCCCATTCTCTGCTATGAATCTGAACCCATTTTGCTTTTCTAGTTTCTCAGGAAGAATTTGATAATGCCACAGGATAATATCAGGGAACAAAAAATGGGCCCATTCTCAAATCCCACCCAAGGTGATCAAAGGTGTTTCATTTTATTTTGATTGATTTCTCATCTGTTCCTATCCCCTGTTTAATTGGAAAGAATTGGCAGAAAGTGCTCCATGTCTAAACCTATTAGAATCAATTCCAAATTTTGTTTAGAAAACTTAGATGAGTATTTGGGCTCACAGTCTTAAAGAGGCCGAAGATACTGTACTTCTAATTAGGTTACCTGGAATAAATGATTTTCCTAAAATTGTGCTAGAGTCTTGCAAACATTTACAACATTGCTTGGTAGATGTTCATAGAGGTTTTAATGCCTCAGTGGCCTGAAAGAAAGAAAGGGCCTCTCCAAGTAGCTAATTTACCACCTGCCTAGTGCTGTGTCCATGTCAGTTACAGTCAAAAGAGAGCTAAATTGTGTCTTTGCCTGCAGTCCCTGGTCAAACTAATTCTGTCCCTAGGCTATTACAGCATCATGGAGAGACAGGCTTAGGGGCTCAGAGAATTGCAACTGTTAGTGTAAATTATGGTGTCTCTGGATTCAGCATAGAAATTCTAGGAAATCTGGAGGTTTGTGTGGGAAAAAGAATCTCCTGAAGGTCCTCATTTTCTGATACTGACTGTGTGTTTTGGTTGATCTTTGGTAACAAGGTCAGCAGACACCGGGGCCTGTTCTTTTTGGAGTCAGTGATATTTAATGATGAAGGAGCCACCATCCCTTCTCTCAGAGCCCTAATGGGAAGCTTTCCCAAAACTCCTTGACTGTTCTTCCTGTGGGTTGACCTCTCTTGGCCATATCAAGATGGGTAAGGGTGTGGACTCTGGAATAAGAGTGCTTGAGTTCACATTCCAGCTGTATGATTTGGGACAAGTCACTTAACTTCTTTGTGCCTAAATTTTATCCTCTGAAAAATTGGCACAGTGATAAGTCATAGACTCGTATGTAATACGGCTGGAGGTAGATGCTAAATAGGTGCTCACCCAGCAAATCTGCCCAAACCAGGTACTGTAGCAGACGATGTTAATGTTGAGGACGTATCTCCTTGACATTCTCTCTATATGGTAAAGACTGCTATGGCAAATACCAGCCAGAGGTCTTCGTTTCTGTCCTGCCTGAATGACTAGCCAGTAGTTCTGAGTGCTCCTGGAATAAACCCCCAAGTCAATGATAGCAAGAATGTTGTTGGACAAATACCCAGATTCTTGTCCTTCAGTTGAGATAATTCTGCAAGTGGTAACTGGCTTGATAACATATCTTTTACTTGCCTCCTCTCCTCTCCCCTCTCCTCTCCTCTCTCTCAACCAACCTCCCTCCCTCCCTTCCTCCCTCCTTCCCTCCCTTTCTTGCCCCACTGCTCTACTTTCCCTGCTATGGTTTCCTGGAATCACCTCTCAAACTACTTGCATATAAGTGGTTATGAATTGGATGCATAAAAACTTTTATAGAGATAATATACTTTCTTTATAATCTCCAATAGGCTAGTATAGGTCTTTATGTTTCTGTATTTGTATGTATGGATTTTTTTTTTTAATTCGACAGAGGACCCAAGTTACTGACTAACTGGATAAATGCATTTTAAGAAATTCTCAATTTTATCATGTGATAATACACATACACACACATGTATATCATGTAGTAAATAAAACAATATACATAAAATGATTCTACAAAGGCCACATTTACTGTCATTAGCAGTCATCTCATTGGAGCTTTGTTTTGTTAGAATTTTTACCACTTGATATAGATTCTTTATGTGTAATTCTACAATGCAAAATTATTTATTAATGTTAAAAAGAAATATTTTGACCATATTGATATGGCCTACCTTCTATTATTCAATTTTGATTAACATTATAATTTCAACTACCTTAACTTCCTTGTCATTTTGGCAGCTACCCAGTGACCTAGCCATAGTTTGGATGTCTAGTAACAAGCAATGGATTTTTGAGCTGCATGTCCCAGATCCTGGGATCTAGCTCTAAACTGCAAACTGCATGAGACATTTCAATTAATAATGTTAAGAATATTTCGTTTTCCATTATACAAACAATTCATGTGCTGTTTGACTAATGCTTATGCCAAGTATGAGTTTACCTAACTACTAAGCCACAGGCAAATTCAAACCTTATTTTATATAGCTTTTCCTTGTGAGTCAAAATAATGAAAAAGAAATTCATAATCATAAAAAAAGGAACATTACATTGCTTATTATGCTAGCTAATTCAGAAAAAATGATCATTAAGTTCAACCACTTAGTTAAATAAATTAATTTAGAAAAGTTAAAAAGCAATGCATAATTATTTTTAAAAATTTGAAAATTAACAATAAAATAATAGGGGAAAATAGGAATTGAGAACTATTGAGAATTAGAACCATTGATACAAGAGAACAAAAATGCTATTTTCATATTTCCTTCCTATTTTTCATATTTTTTACAGCGTTGATTGTACCACGTGATGTGGATTTCACCATAACACATATATTTGGGTATACATCTGGGGTTGAACGCAGGCGAGTCTCATGGCTAAGAATTATCTTCCAGGTTCTTACTTGCTTTTTGGCTTCCATGACTCTGCTGGGCTGCCTCTGTTCCTCCACTCTGGTTTCCTGCCCCTTGCCCCACACCTAGCTCCAAATCTCTTAGGATGCTGCCCCTGAAGCGATCATGTGCCTGAGTTCTGTCATGTTGGTACTGTGGCCACAGTCTGCAGACTCAGCTTCTGTGGGAAGACTGATTCTCTCATCCCTGATATTGTGAGCACAGTCGTGCCACACCGTTGCCACACCATTGCTTGGGGTGAACAGGATGTATTTCTCTCTTATTTCTTTTCCTTTCCCCTGGACAGCTATTCATGAAGTAAGGTTATAAGGAAAGGGCATATTCTGTGCAGGCCCCTGCCAAATTCCACTCTCCCCTTTATAATGGGTGTTCAGGTTTTTCTTTAACTCATTATTTAAAAATATGTATTTTTAAATTATCAATATAGCAAAGGAATTGGTGGTGGTGGTGGGGGAGAGGGTTTAAAACATAGTACAACCTCTTTTTTTAGAGGCTGACCCAATAAGTCACCTTAAGAAAAAACTTGTTATTTTGAGAAAATCTATTGACTGGCTTACTTTCGCTGTGTAAATGCTTATACAGTCTGTTCTGGTGTTTTCAAGTCTCCCTTTGAAATGTAGACCAGACATGATGGTTTTAGCCAAGTCTCCCCTCCTTGTCCCTCAATCTTCTGTGAACGTTGTGAACCAACTTTTCATCAGAAGTCTAGAAGCCTTGTGAGAGTGAAGGGACTAATCCCCCAGCTCCTTAATATTTGGCATGAAACAAATTAGGTAGAAACCACAGTGTCCCTGGCTAAGGCTTCATGACAGGAATGAACTCGTGATGAGAAAAAGTAAGTTTGAGCTTCAACAAGTTTTAAACAAGGTCCTAAGACAGGTCTGGCTTTGGTAGATCTTGTACTGAGCCTTCAGACGGTGCCAGTTTGGGCCAGTGTGGCACTGGGCTCATGATTAGGCAGCAGCAGCATGGCCCTAGGGAGCCGAATGTGCACAGGCTTTACTGCAGCTGTGGAACCCCATCGAGTTTAGTCATCCCACGTGTGACGGTGCCAACAGTGCTTCCCCTGAGTCGTGCGATCCCTCATTGAGAGGAGTGATGGAAGTCCTCTGGCCTACATGGTGGTGATTAGGGGGTGACATGTGATATAAAACTGCCTGCCAATATAGGCCTGTGGGTTTGTAAGGGACTAATTAGAATAATAAAAAGGATATGGCTATGTTTATACCTCTAGGCTGGTGAAGCAAGTTACTACTCCTCGAGCATTTTTCATGTTATTACAAACTGTAATGCCTCTCTAGCAGTGTACTGAGAGAATATGCTGTATTTTATTTGTTTATTTCTCCAATATTGAACATTAAGGTCTTTTGCATTAAACATACTGGACAGAATCTAGAATTTGTTTAGCACTATTAAGTAAGAGTAGTAGGAATATATTTTCTAGGTGTTAAAAATATGCAGGTGTAATGTAAAACAAGTCATTTCGAACACAAGCATTATTCTTTGGAGCATGATGAATTTAGCTTCCTTCTTTTCTTTTATTCAAGGGGCACCAGGGACCTTTGCCAATGGTGGGTGAGGCATAATTGGGAAGAGGGGGTACAGAGAACCAAGGAAGTCCATGCTTGAGTCCAGATTTTCCAGGGCACCTTTGGTCAGAAGGAGGGTCCAGGATAGTACTGTGTGCTGGGTGGAAGGTCCACATCTATTAGATGAAAGAGACCTTGACTCTCTCTAATGAGTTCCTAGTAACAAGCGGGACCCAGCACATAGTAAGTGATTGTGAATATTTGAATGAATGAATATTTCCACTAAGCACTCAGGGAACAGATTCCAAGCCTATTAAGCATTCCAAAATTAAAGGATCAGATTTGCACACACTCACTATGTAATTTTGAAAATGCTGTTTAACCTCTGGAAAGCCATTTCCTTATATGACAAATGATGATGGTATTTGTACTCACCTAGGTAAAAAGCATAATATTGTAATACAAATAGATCCATGCAGTTCCTCCTCAGGTGATGATATTTCAAGATATTATTTTCCCTGATAGTGGTTATGTGATCTACACCTGGATGTAAACAGCAGCAACAACAAAAATGAAACAAACCCCTCTGTTACCACAGGAAATAATAACTGTAGTTCATGCCATAAATAACACTTTGTGGCAGATAGGAGGCTATGTTAGGCCTGTATTTCTGAGTGCATATTATTACTTTTGTTTGCTGTCTCTTTAGCAACCATTCACTTGAGAACTGTGGCAAAATGAGACTATGGGTGCCATGTTTAAAGTGTCTTAAAGAGTTTAAGGAACAATAAGTTGGGTTTTGTTTTCTGAAGATATCGGCCAGTGTTGTGTTCTGAAGCCTGTTGGCCTGAGCAGTCATTTGTTCAGTTAGGCCCAGCTACCTGGCCTTGAAAAGGGGGCCCATTAGGAGCAGTTGCTCTGAGAAGGTTGACTATGGGTCTATCTTTTATATTTATTTACATTTTTTGTAGACACTTGGAAATAAATTTTCTGCTACAATATAGAAATTGGATTTAAAAGTTCAGTTCCTATGGGTATTAAAAGGAATCCGATTAATTAGTAATGACATAAAGCTCTGGAGACAAGGTAAGCAGTGATAAAAACAGTATCTATCTTTAAAGGGATTAGTTCTCTACAATCAACAAAATGCATTTAACATATATTACCATATTCAAATCTCAGTGTAGCCCTAGAGGAAGTTGGAGAAGTATTACTTTTCTTTCAAAATTTAGGAACTGAGACTCAAGAAGTTTAGGGGTCATGTCCATGGCAATAGAACTTATAAGTGAGAATTGGAGTTTGGGTTTTCTCTCTCTTTTCTGCTTCACCATGCTGCTGTTGAAGGTGTCAGGGTCTTAGAATCTGTATGTCTTTGTTTTCAGAGTCATACAATCATAGTTCCAGAATATCTTAGCAAAAGAAATGAATGTCCCTTCTGAAATTCAGAGCCATTAACATATTTATGTCATCAGGACAGCTCCATCTACAAACTCTTACAAATAACACGAAAGCTTGAGGCATTTCTTTCTCTCCTTTTTTCTCTCCCCTTCCCCTTATACATGTCCGGAGAGAATCCTTTTTACAATGCCATGTCCTACGGAAAAGGAACATATAAATTCATGTCTTTCATAAAAGTTAAAAATCTGGCTGCTTTTTATTTAAATTAGGAGAAAAAAGGAAAATAAAATGCATTTTGTAGCCTTGATAGTTTACCCCAGCTACCTCTCATATGTACTCAGGTATTTTAAAGTTTTCTCTTCTGTTTTTTGGCCACAAGTCTTCTTAATAGAAAATTGCAACAAGAGCAAGGTCTGTTCCTTTGGAATGTCTCCACACAGAAAACCTGGGAGAAAAGTTGTAGCATATGTTAGAGACCCCAGCTTTTAGGAGCTGGGCCAGAATAGGCAGCATGCAATCGGCAAAGGTGATTCTCTCTGCTTTCAAGCTTCAACTCCCTTCTTCAAGAATTCCATTCCTGTGGCCAGGGAAAGGAAATAGGATCGGTTCTGAAGCAGATGCTATTCAGACTTTTTGGTTGTCAGGGCAGAAGTGAATTCTACATAATAAGTCTATGTGTATGTGTGCACATGTTTGCATACATATACACACACAGGGATACAGGGTCAAAACTTGAAAACCCAATATAATCTGCAAAACATAGTGCATTTTAAAAAGGAAGGAACTCCTACCATTTGCAACAGCATGGATGGACCTGGAGAGCATTATGCTAAGCAAAATAAGTCAGTTGGAGAAAGAAAAATATCACATGATCTCATTCATTTGTGGAATATAATGAACAACATAAACTGATGAACAGAAACAGATCCAGAGACAGAGAATCATTGATCAGACCGTCAAATCTCAGAGGGAAGGCAGGGGAGGGTGGGGATAAGGAGGAGAGGTCAACCAAAGGACTTGTACGCATGCATATAAGCCTAACCAATGGACACAGACACTAGGGGGTGAGGGCATGATATGGACAGATATGTAATACCTTAATCAATAAAGAAAAAATAAATAAAATTTAGAAAAACATAGTGCATTTTCAACTTCAAGTAAAAGTGACAGAAAGTGAGTACTGTTTATCTCTAGTTAGAGGTCTGCAAACTTTTTCTGTAAAGGACCTGATAGGCTTTGCAGGCCACATAGTCTCCATCTCAAATACTCAACTGTGCTATTGTAGCACAGAACAGACTCAGACAACAATAAATAAATGAGCATGGCATGTTCCAATACAATTTTATGGATACTGAAATTTGAATTTTATACAACTTTATGAAGTATTATTGTTCTTTTGATCCATCCAAACACACCATTTAAAAATTCAAAAGCCATTCTTACAGAAGCAGACTGTAAACTGGCTTTGGCCCATGGGGCAGTAGAGGAAGGGTAATTCTAGTATGGGGTGGTGTGAAAATGTAGAAGAAGGTGTTTTGTTTTTTTCTCCTATGAAGTGGTGACTAGGTGAATACATTTTCCATGTGCTTTCTCATCTTCTTGTTCAGAAAAAGAAAAAATTGGAAAACTTAACGTTGATAACAATCTCATCTCTTCAAAATTCACTTTATTCTGAAATTTCAACAGGACCATGGCAAAATTTACCTTTCAGCATCGTTGAAAGTTTAATTCACTGCCTGCTTTATATTTCAGGCATACAGAACTAAAATATTTTAGAGACATCTGGTGATTGGAAGAATAATGCTTATTTCAAGGTAGTACTTATTTGAAAGAACCAGCCTCCCCAAATGGGATTGTCCCAAGAATCCACACCAATATATCATTGGGTTTTCTGCTTTATAATATAACAAAACTGTCACATAATACTAAAAACATTGACATGCTTGGAATCAAATAAACTAATAAGTGTGTCAAAATGTCCTGCACATGTGTGGGGGAAGGATTTGTGTTTTTAAGTGAATTCTAAAAAAGAAATAAAAACTCAAATGAAAGCAAATGATTCTGATGAGGGGAGTGTAAGTACATATCTACAAATCTTCATTTTTTAAAAAATCCTCACCTGAGGATTTTTCCCCCCATTAGTTTTTAGAGAGAGTGGAAAGAGGGGAAGCGATGAGAGACACATCCTTTGGTTGCCTTCTGCACTCACCCAGGTATGTACCCTTGGCTGGGAATCGAGCTAAAGATCCTTCTGTCCTCAGGCGGACTCTCTAACAACTGAGCAACCTGCCTGGGCTATGAATATTCATTTTTAAGGTATTTTCTTCTTACTGGCTGTCCTTACTTTAATTGTGTCTGTAACTAGGGCACTCAGATTTAGTTGGGGTATAGTTTGAAAAGAATGTTGGACTATGACCATAAACATAAATCTTTCCACTTAAGCATCACTATGAATCTCAGATATGGCCAGTAGAGTAGACGTAGCCGTGCGGAAATGAAAACCATCAGGATCCCTGCTATTCAGCCAGGAGCATCTGTACCTCCTGGAAGCTCATTGAAAATGCAGAGCCTGAGGCCCCACCCCAGACTCACTGAATCAATCTGCAAAACATAGTGCTGAATCAAAATCTGCAGAATTCACTTAGAAACACACTGCAGTTTAACAAAATCTTCAAGTGACTTGTATACACATTAACATAAAGAGGCATTCAGCATTAGCAATGGTTCTTAGCCATAGCTATATGTGAGAGTTCCTGTAGAGCTTCTAGAAATCCCAGCACCCAAGTTCTATCCCAGACCAGTTAAATCAGTATATTGGAGGTGGGGCATCAGTATTTTTAAAAGCTCCCTAGATGATTCCAATGTGTAGGGAAGTCTGAGAACCATTGGGCTAGGACATGGCGAACCTTTTGAGCTCGGCGTGTCAGCATTTTGAAAAACCCTAACTTAACTCTGGTGCCGTGTCACATATAGAAATTTTTTGATATTTGCAACCATAGTAAAACAAAGACTTATATTTTTGATACTTATTTTATATATTTAAATGCCATTTAACAAAGAAAAATCAACCAAAAAAATGAGTTCGCGTGTCACCTCTGACACGAGTGTCATAAGTTCGCCATCACTGGGCTAGGTGGTGGTTGGAGCATACTCTTGCTCAGGTAAGAAAACTCATTATCAAGTGGAAACAAGATCCCTAGAAGCAGAGGGTTTATTAGAAGGGTTAAAAAGACCACTTGTTATATATTAAAAGGGTGGTTTCATTATTTGAGGGATGGAACAGGAGCATATCTCAAGCCAGATAATAGGGTTGCCTGCTCAATTCTTTTCATCTTTTTAGCCTTTTTAGTCTCACAACTTCAACTGATTCTTTGCGGTCACCAGGAGACTCCATCTGGTCTTACAAAAAGGCTCTTTTATAGGATAATGGCTTGTTAACCATACTTTGTTGTTGTTGTTGAGGATAAATTAGTGTTATGTGAGTTTTGTTAGAGTTAGCAAAGTTTTCAAGTATGTAATCAGATGAACTGATCATGCATATCGTCTGTAGCGTAGAAATCGAACCTTAAGAAAACCGTCCAGATCCCTGCTATTGAACTTGGGTTTGTCAGCCACTAGCACTGGCACCACCTGGAAACTTATTGGAAATGCAGAGTCTGAGGCCCCTTGAGATACCATTCAAACATTCTCTTCTGTCCTCAGATCAGTGAGGAACCCATCAGATTAATTCCCCGGGCACAAGTGTAAGAACTGGTATATGTAAGAAGAAAGGATTAGTCAGCAGGTAATATGATATCAGGTTATCAAGGTCCCAGAAATTCAGTTCACTGATTTGGCGCTCCGCCCATTATAATCAGTGAAGTTATACTGTACATTTACATAATAATGGTTACAGTGTGCCTCTAAAGAAAACAAGCACACATCATGAGACAAAATGTCTCATTTTGGTTACTAAATGGTTAACCAAAAAACAAACAAACAAACTTAAAAATTAAGTTTAAATAAAGCGCCAGTAGGATCTGGTGCTTATTGATTCTCCCTTACCAGGGAGAAGTCTTTGTAGAGTTTGAGAGACTTGGAGTTGGGTCCTCTTCCTACCCGCTGCTAATTATGCATCATAGTAGGACCTCTGTACCCCCATCTTATCCTGGTGTTTTAGGTCCCTGGTACTAGAGCTTATCTCCTAATTGCAGAGTTCTAAGTTGCAGCTTGCCATTGCTCTGCACAACCCATCTACTACATTTCTATTGCTACAGCTATTTCTGCACTTAATTGGTAATTTCACAGGCCTGTGGAACTCTGGAAGTGCAATTATCCTCCAGTGTAATTGCCTTCTGCAAAAATTGCCTCCCACAAAACTCCTGCAAAATTGTGTTCTGTTTGGTACTACCTGTGACTGTCCATGGATACCTTTTCAGCTATACAGAGAGATGTTTCATAGACCTTCCTGGCCTTAGACAAGAATAAGTTCTCTGTGGTTGGAAGGCTTCCTTTAATTAGGAGTCTGTTTACTATGGTTATTTCAGGTGTCCCACTATCTGACATCCTTTTTGGGTATAGCAGTTGATATTAAAAGTGGTCTGTTTGGTATCACTTGGGAGCTTTTGTTGTTTAAATATTTCATGTTCACTTATAAAAAGTTACACACATAAATAGCTCCTAAATTCCTAAGTATCCTTTGAATACAGATACTACAGTACACAAACACTTCTCAAAGTTCAATTGTGCACTACTTGACTTACTTCATAAATGTGAACAAATGAGCCTACTGTGTATAAGATGGTATTATAGTAAGGAATTAATTAAACAATTGAAAAAAAAAGTATTTCCTAGTCTCTTGGGAGCCCATGGGTAAGAAAAGCACACAAATAACCATTATCTCAAATTAAACAAACAAACAAATAAGCAGTAAGTGCAGTGGGAGTTGAGAACAAAGGAAGGGCAAGAGCACATGGGGACAACATTCTAGCAAAGGCTTGTAGAAAGAGATGGCATTGGTGGTGGACCCTGAAGATGGCACTTTTCAATAGGCAGTTCTCAGGATGAATGGAAACAGTTAACAAAGATGCTCTAAATACACAAACATTCATCACATGGAAACAGCTATCATGCCCTTCATACCAAAACCCTTGTGATCTAGTGGTTAAGCACTGTATGCTGGGTAATATTATGGCAACAAACAGCCTTGGTCTCCTTTGAGATAGAAAGGAGGCACTGGTCCAAAGTGAAAGAGATCATCAAGGGATCACATAACTATCCCAGAGAAAAGAAGTTTGAACAATTGAATAAGCTTCCTTGTTCTGATTTGAAATCTTTTCAGCAGGCCCCCAGATTTTTCAGCACCTCTTAATTGTTTGAATTTGCAGAGTTTACTTTTCCTGCATGAAGATATCGGGCAAATTAAAAGGAGCTTCGGTCATTGTTGATAAATATTCTAATTAAACCCTTCACTGACTGATGACTACCAAGAGTCAGCAGCAGGTGGTCACAGTTTCTTTGTAATCATTATAATTATTTGGAATAATTTAGTTTTCTGTCTCAGGGTTGTTTATGGAGAAGAGGGCTGGGAGAGACAGTGCAGATGGGCCTGATTTAAACAGTGCCCTTATTAAAAGTGCACAATATATTTGCTGGTTAAATTATCAGAATATTTAAATATAATCAGTAGATCAAGCTAATCATTTGTCACTAAATAATAATAGCTAGCTGTTCTCCCTTTAATTTTTAAGAGAGAAAATATGTTCACTTAGATATGCATATCTGACATGACATTTTTTTCGATGACATTCAGGTTTTCTGATGTGTTTCCTTTCATCATGCATAGACATCTATGTGGTTCTTTTTAAAAAAATTGATTGAACATATGCAGCATCTACTTTACCCAAAGCTATAGAATAATGATGCTATTATTGTAGTCATCTATCTCTTCACATCAGCGTCTTCTATGGTTGTATAGTCCAGTTTTAGGGCTTTGTAAGAAACAATATTGGTTAACATTAATAACTGCCTTCATCTGACAATGCACATCTCTATTTGGAATCAGCTCCTGAGAGCATCCCTCCCAGCTGTGGATGCAGGAGGAGGGACGGCTGACTTGAGGGAGGTGGAGGAAGAGCCTCCCATTTTGCTTCACTTCACTGACGCCCAAAGGAAAGGGTGAGTCATTCTCCCACTTCCTATTATAACTCTGCGTTCCCAGTTTTCCACCTTGACAGCAGTAACAGTCCCAGCCAATGCTAATTTGGGTAACATCTAAAAGGCTTGCCTGACAAGGCAGATTCAAATTATGAAGCAAACCCCTCACATACTGAGGCCTTGTTAGCTAGATTAGTGGCGGATTGGCTCCCTGTGACAGCTTGTTTGCTAGAGGTGAGCTATCTGCATTTCCAATGCAGGCAGGTTATATCATCATTTAAAGGAAAAAAAAAATAAAGATGTCGTTTTTCTTGTTTGTCACGGAGTTCATGTAATATTCCCTCTCGATTTTCTCATTGTTGACTTCTGAAAGAAATAGCAGCAAGTGTGTACCTTTGAGTGCGACAGCTAATTTTGTTATGGATGAACATGGTATTGTGACAAAACAGTGGCACAGCTGTCATAACAGCTGTCACACATTAATCATGACAGTGACAAATAGCATAATTACCTTATCTGGAATTCCTAGCATGCACACGCAGTATGCCCCACTGCCGAGCGAGCATATCACGCATGGTTTAATTAAAAAGACATCAATACAGGTTAGTTAGACAAGGGCTAGAAGACATTGATCCAAAATGAAAATAAAATTATTTATAGGTTGGTGTTTAGGGACACCCAAAGACCAATTACTTAGCCAACCTGATCATTTGAATCTATTTCTCCAACTGGCCCTTGTCAATGAGTATATCACCTGGGAAATGGCCTGCTCTGCCCCAAACCAGCAGCCCTTCTGCCATGAATCATTTGCTCCCCTCTTTTCCAGCCCCAGCATGGGTCCTTGGGAGCCATCTTTATGTGTTGTTAATTGATTGAAGGGACTCTATTAATAGATATGTGAATTACAGGGAACAAGTTGTGGCTAACATTTTTGTTAACTTGCTTTCCGAGTCAGGTATTGAGCAAAAGAATGATATTCAACACAGTGACTTTTATTTGGAATGTCTTCCCAAGTAAAAAAATACAGGCAGGTGAGACTGGGTTTAAGCCTAGAAATGACAGTCTCTTCCATGTGCTGTGTTTTAATATGTATGCCTGTATTCACGTGCATATACGTGTCACATCAGTATGTATAACTATGCACACATGCCAAATATATGTATATTTTTGCCCCCCTGGTATTTTAAGCTCAACAATTCATTGAATTTACTGATTGAATTCCTGGGAGCTGGTTCTTGAATTGCTCTGAAGCTGCCTCGATGAAATATTAATGAATCAATTTCCATAGACATGGACTCATTATCTTGCTGGATGCCATTGGAAAACACAGTCCTGCCTGCGGTGTCCTTCCACCTGCCTGGGATATGATTTGATTCTCTTTCTCTCTCTCTCTTTTAATTAAATAAAAAATTGCTATCATGAAATTTTTGATAACTTTGGAATAGACATTTCCATTTTTCTTGATAGGCACCTAAATAGAGCTAAGCCATTTAGAATAAATTTATGTACCACTTATGTGATTTATTGAAAAGTGGGTCCCAGAAACAAATAAAATAAATGGTGGCCAGTTTAGTTCTGTGGTCTCTGTACTGCCCTTTGGAAATGAGGAAACTGGTGTGTGTGTGTGTGTGTGTGTGTGTGTGTGTGTGTGTGTGTGTGTGTGTTGTTGTGTTTTTTTTTCCCAGAGCAATCAATCTACTTTGGGAAATGTCTGTGTTTTAGGAAGCTGGGCCAACCATCTAATTGTTTACAAAGTTATCAACTTTAGAAAATGTTATTAAACACAAACACATTGTCACTTTAATTTAGGACTAGTAGAATGTAGAAGGAATAATTCAGGCTGTGTCTACAAAATGCTAAAACAGCTGGTTAGAACATGAAAGATTCAGTCAGTCAAACAGTGATTATCTACATACAATATAAATATCTGGCTTGGGTATTTTGTTTTTGTCCACAGAAATCAACTGGTTTCTTGTGCCACATACAAGTCAATCCAGGGATGTAATAACACACATTAAACTACAATTATACCAAACAGAAAGTTTTTAGTTTTCTTCCTTTCCATTCATTCTGTTCCAGTAAAGATTATTAATGCCTGCTTTGGGTACCATTCAACACCCACTTTATAAAAAAATCCACTGATAAATGGTTGCCAACATTGTTAGATAAAGACTAGGATTATGTTCTCAAATTCAGTGGCTTTTACCATTTTGAGTTAGAACCAGTAGTATATCTGAATGTCATGTGATCTGAGGACAATATTACCATTTCAACACATATATATTATATGACCTGAAAATAATATTACTATTTCAACACATACATTCTTTTAGGGAAAAGCACAAGTCTGACCATGGAAATTTTCCCAATAATAAGCCAAGAAAAAAAATTATCTTTGTTGAGAGAAACCCTGGCCCTGCCCAGGACCTGATCCCATTTCAATCTAGGTCCTGGGGAGCCCACTTAGCTCCATTTCTGCCTGAGGTGAACTGATACTGCACTCCAGACCTGAGGGCCTTAAAGTAGTTCCTGGCTTGAAACAGTTTGATGAAAGCTATGAAACACGTGCGCGTAATGTCAAGGTATCCATTAACATGGGCAGCCCCTGTATGGATGCTTGGAAGTAAATCCCTCCTTTAGTTATAAAAAGGTCAGAAATGACCTAGAACTGCTCTGCAGGCTGGACACCAGCATAGATCTTCAGTGTCAGAATTGCGCCCCTTTTGAAATGAGGGGCAGAACCTCAAGTTTCTTGAGAATTAACCTAAGATTATTTATTCCACCGAGAAATAGTTAAGAGAATTTTAATGAGGAAGAATCAAATTTAGGCCAAATCATAAAAGTGACAGGAGAATAAAAGCAGTGCTAATCTTTCTTGGTCAAGCCTTTTAGAAGGAATCTCCCTCCCTCTTTTCACTGGCTATGGTACTGTTTGAGGGAATGCACTTTCTGCCCGTATTGCTGCTTTTTATGTGGTGTCACCTCTGTTAGTATGTTGTGAGCTCTTAGCAAGTTGATTCCCAGTCTCCTCTTTGTTCCTACTTTCACCTAGGTTTGTGTCTAGATGTTGTAATTGCTGAATGAATATGCACATAATGAATAACAATGTGTTGGCTTTAATAAGTAAAATAGAGGCATGGGTTTGCTCGGAGACATCCAGTTTATTTCTTGAATTTGGCATATTGCTTGACTGCAAACTCTGAGAGGGCCAAAGTGTTTATTTTTAAAGCAAGTTTTCTTCCAGATTTTCATAAGACAGTTCTATTCCCTTCCTGACTGCTGGTATAAGAACTGGTCTTTCGCATAAAGTTGGGTTGATTTTCATTGGTGCTAATGGAGTGGGTCATTGATGCATTGGCCAAGATACCAACCCATTTTTTTTCTCTCCCAAACTTTCATATTTCTGATCTTTCCTGACCTTGGGGGTTAGCTTGTATATATTACACATAACAATATTTTACATGTTGTATAATACAAAATTCCCAATTGTTCTGTGCCTTGTAAATGTATTTCATGCACTACCTAATGAAATCCTGTGGGAAATCTTTCTCCACCCTGAGAGAATTGATACAAGTGGAACTTTGTCTTTCTGCATCTCATCACCCCCTTGGGTTTGAGGCCAGGTCATTTACTGTCTGTGCCTCAGAATATGTCAGTAGCACTTCCTTTGTCCGACTGTGAAGATCAGTGGGCTTTCCATGTAAGAACTAGCAGTAGCAATTGTGTTTATCTCCCTGACTAAGAGGTTTCCTATTCATCTTCCCTGAGGTAGTGCCCATGTGGCTGTCCTGATATTGAGCAGCTGGACAGATTACACCCTGGAGCCACATCTGCAGACACATAGATCAACACCATTTTCATTGCTTTGGTGCCCAAGAAGTTTATCTTCTGTCACTGAGATTTACTGCTTTCTTCATGAAATGTTAAGGCTTTCTCTCCTCCCCAAGTTTTCTTTCGTCCTCCGTCTTATTTGGTTTCAATCTAAATTAGCATAATCCAATATGGATTAGTTAGGTTTTGTTTTCTGCCATTATTAATAAGGATTTGCAGTAGGGCTTCTGTATAGGGATTTAATTGGTAAAATAAATAACATAACTATTTTGCATAAAAAGAAAATGACTTTAATTGATGAGTGTACCTGTTATAGGGTTAGTTTTTCTTGCCATGCCTAAATGCTTAGTAAACTGCTTTGGACATTGTTCACAGGACTAATTTTTTCCCCTCTAATGTTGCTTCAGTGTTAGGACGTAATCCCTCAAACTTGTGTTAGAGTCTTTCAGTTTACAGTACAGTTTCACTGATACTGTCTCCCTTGAGTTTTAATAGAGCCCTGAAAGGTAAGAGGAAAAGGTTTTATATTATATTTTTCAATCTTATCAAAGAGAAAATCAAAATACACATAGATGAGAAAACCACAAAGTCAGCTGTGAAGCCAACACTCAAATCTAGGAAATCATGTGCATTTCAATTTCTCCCCATTTAACTTCAATGCCACCTCTAAATCATTCTCCTTATGACTGCCAGTTTGACTTTCTCAGGCTTTTTCTCACCTGTGCCTAAATCTGATGCTTTTTCATTCTCCAAAATTCTGTGACTGCTGACTGGATTATAATAGAAGATGTAAGGATTAATGTAAATTATCTACCCACTTATCTAAGCTGTAAAGGGAAGCAGGAAAAAAAATGAGACAGTCCTTTGGAGTATTGATTGCTTCAATGCTTTTTAAAAAATCTGCCTGCACATTTGAATTACCTGAGGAACTTTAAAAATAAATAATGATGTCTGGATCCAACCTCCAGAGAGTCTGGTTTAATTGCTCTGGAGTCGATGCCCAGACATGGGGTATTTTTTTAAAGCTCCCCAGATGATTCTAATATGCATTAAGTGTTGAAAACCACGGGGGAAATTTCTTCTCTTTACCCACTTTTGGACCCATCCCCTTATTTTTTTCCCCACCAAGTTTTGAGAAATGCCATGTTTCCTCAGATACATCAGTGTTGTGTATCTTGGACAGGATGGATGGCAATACTCTAAAATACAGAATCCAAATGAATAAGAGTGTGTGTGTGTGTGTGTGTGTGTGTGTGTGTGTGTGTGTGTGTGTGTGTCTGCTCTGGGAGGAGAATAATCATGGAGAATGTTGCAGAAAGAGATCATGGGCTAGAGGCATTTTGGCTACATTTACAACCACTAGAATGTCAGCCCCCAAGGGCAGTCTGCTTTAGTCACTTCTCTTTCCTGGGTATGTTGAACAGTTCATGGCACATACAAGCACTCAATAAATATTACTGATGAATATTTCCCTAATACCTTCTCCAGTCACCCTAAAGTATACTTACCAGAACCCCTTGAAATTTCCAGGAGAATCCCAGGTTTGATGCCTAGTCTATACTGCTTGTTTACTTAGAAGACTCACCTCTCCATCTCTTTCTTAAGTCTGAATCCTGTCATCCTTTAAGGCCTAACTTTAGTGAAATTTCTTCCACAAGCCCTTATGATTCTCCTCTGAATTTATAGGTGATTATTTCACTCATCACTCTTAGCTTATATGCATTACAGTTATTTATGTGTATAAATCACCTTTTTTTTCTAGTCATGACAAATTTTATGTTTGTATCCCCTCTGAATACACATGGGGATAACTCTCAACAAATATTAGCCTGAATGAATCACCATTGCTTCTGGTATGTTAGATTCCTGCATTACACAATGATGAGAGGTTAAATAGCATTTCAAAATGTTGGATTTTGTTTCAGCCTTTGTATTTGAAAAAGTGCGTCTACATACAATATCTTGTTTGCTCCTCAATGCAACTCTGGGTAATGAAACAGATGTGTTTTGTAATTTTAAGTGAAAAGAAACAGAGGCACAGTGATGTTAAATGATCATCTAGAAGTCATACACCATCAAAGGCAATGTATGGATGGAGTGGCTACATTTCCAACCCCTTGTCCAGGCAGCTTCACTAAAGAACAGTGTGTTCTCCCTCAAAACTGGGGTGTGATAACTGGCACACTTGCTTTTGTTAATTTCTCTAGGCCACACCTCTCAGGCTCAGTTCACTGCCAGATAAGCAGTAGAGAGTGTCTACATTACTTGTGATATAAATCTCATGTTTTTAGGCAGAATACAATCCAGGCAGGTCAGTTCTTTTTGTCCTTGCTGTTATCTTCTGCATCATGTTGTTCTTGTTTCAGTCACCATTTCAGTGTCATGCATGGCCTGTGTATTTAACTTCACTTTGTTCATGAGATCGAAATCATACTGGAAAAGGGGTGCATGTCTGTAACAGTATGAATAGATGGCTAGCCAGGCTATGAGAAGTACCACATTGGAAAGAACCAGTAGAAAAGCAATGCGAAACCAATGCTTTGCTGCTTCCCAGCTGGCTTTCTGTATGTAATTAAAAAAAAAAACACCACACATTTAAACCCTTGCCTATTTAGCAATTCCTAAACACCAAACAACAATATGAACCTAGACTGCAGAGATTCCCTTTGCTCATATAATTTAGTTCAAAGAAATGATTGAGAACCCACACTAAATGACCCAAAGTTTTATTTATTCACAAATATATATCACATGCATCAATGAAAACATCATTTTAATCATGTGAGCAAGACCAACCATTAATTTATCCAAGATGGAATTAAACAGTAGTTTTTGACAAAAAAGGGGGCATAAATAGCTCTTCTTACTATTTTTAATGACAATTCGTGAGCATTTTGTTCAGTTTTAGGAGCACTTATTTTTCAAGGATTGAAATAAAACATTGTCAAATACTCTGGAATGAAATAATATTGTATTTTTGGTTGATAGAAGATGTGGTTATATTGGGAGTTGTGCTTCTCTGTAAGAGATAAATAGACATGATATTTTTACCATTTTACATAAATACAGTTCAGGGAATATCACTAATGAAGTGGATGGGGGGGTCACCTAGCCACCTTAGGAAAAGGTCAGTTCAGGGAATATCACTAATGAAGTGGATGGGGGGGGGGTCACCTAGCCACCTTAGGAAAAGGTTACTACCTTAAGTAGCCCATCAATCATTATGAATTAATGTCGTGTTCTAGGTGAAAGCACTAATCATAATAGATTTATTTTGTATTCATGAGGGTGTCAAATGTACACCCATAGGAGTCCCATGTCATTTGTAAGTATGGAAAGAGAAATTTAAATATGACCTATTCACAGTCTATTTGCTGTGGCTTATACCCAGATGCATGTGTTGGTACTGATGGACATGTGATGCATATGGGGCAAAGCTGGAACTTTTACTAAGAAGTGGAATAAAATCTGTGTCAGGAATGGCTCAGGCTGCTGGCTGACATTTCCATGTCCTTCAAGAGATGACCTCCAAGGGGGTGCTTGAGGAGAGGGCTGAGAGAGGGAATCTATGAGCCCACAACTGGGCTGCCTTATTTAATTCATTGCTTCCAGAACCTATGCCCACCTTCCATTTGAGATCAGAACTTGGCATCATTATAACCATCACTTTACACATGAACAAAAGCAACAGAAATATCTTTTCTTGGTGGTGTCCAGGCAAAGGTAATTTAATAGGGCATTGTGCATTGTACATGAAAGGCTTTTTCTCCTTCCTGTCCTCCCTGGTGGAAGTATTAGAGAGAAACTCTCCTTTTCCCTCCTCTCATTAAATCCATCTCCATGGGAAAAGGAGTAATAAAAATGCAGATGAATAAAATAACGTGTCTTATTATACACTTAGGAATCTCTATTGGATGGAATTAATGTGTTAAATGGCTTGCTGATATTATTGTTATTGCTGATATTATTATCTCCATTTTTAAAAACAGGAAACTTAGTCATAAGTTGGTTAAGTAACTTGCTATGGTTATACAGTCCCAAAGTGGTAGAGTCACCATTTGAACCAATATTCTGCCTCTCTGTGATTATAACGGTATCTACTACATGAGATTGTTATGAAAATGAAGTGAATCTGGAAGTATATTTCTCAACAGTGTTTAACTAATGTTAGCTAATCTGATTAATGGTTTGGGATAAGTGGCCACACCCACCTTATTGGGATGGAGTTTTTCATCCAGAAAGAAGAAAAGACATTGGACTTGTGGCTCCATTTTAGTTTACTCTCATTGGCCCTGGTACCAAGATAGCAATTAATAGTCAGGGACCCACTTCTCCTCAAGAGGTCCTTACTGCACCATTGCTCAGATGTTTCTGGGTCCAGTGATGTTCAAATCCATGTCCAGAACTAAATAGTTTTCTGCACTTTCCAAAATTCTGTGGAGGTGGCAAATGGAGACTGCTGATGCTGCTTTGGGGCCTCTGAACCCCAGAGAACTTCACTTCTTAGAAAGTTTCTCTATTTTGGTGAGCAGGGAAGAATGTCCTTGCACAGAATTTTCACCTCAGGCCCAGATAGCCATGAGTTCATTTCTCTCATCTCATCACACTTTCTTTTCCTTTTCACCAACAACTCTCTTTGATGAAGTGGAGACAGACCTGTATCAGAAGAGAAGAACTCAAAAACAACAGAATTTTAGATCTTTATTCTGCTAATCCTAGAAACCCTTTCATGCTCACTCCTCTTCCAAAGATTAAATAGTAGGAAACTATCCTACGGCATTCTGTGTAAGAGTTTATTTCTATCAAAAAATGTCCTATGAAGTATTAGATCAAATGAGAGGAAGTGGGGCTCAAAAGGACTTGTTGAAGGGCTAGACATATGATTATTAGTTCTTGTTAAACCCCAGCTTTGCCACTAAAATTTCTTACAGGCTTTGGTGAAGATATATATTCTCTGTTTCAGTTTGGGATTTCACTTATGTCAGTATGATATAATTTATTATTTTTACCAGTTCCAAGACAGTGTTAGGACCTTAGAACACTTCAAATACTCCTACCACTTTTTTTAAATGTTATTAATAGACCGGAGGCCCAGTGCATGGATTCGTGCACTGGTGGGGTCCTTTGGCCCAGCCTGTGGGGATCAGGCTGAAACCAGCTCTCTGACATCCCACGAGGGGTCCTGGATTGCAAGAGGGCACAGGCCAGGCCGAGGGACCTCTACTGGTGCACAATTGGGGCCAGGGAGGGAATGCGGGAGGGCTCTAGGGCATGTCTGTCCTGTCTCACCCAGTCCTGATGAGCCAGACCCCAGCAGCAAGCTAACCTACCTATTGGAGCATCTGCCCCCTGGTGGTCAGTGCGTGTCATAGCGACTGGTCAAATGAACGGTCGGACACTCAGCATATTAGGCTTTTATTATATAGGATGGGAAAAATGGAATAGTAAAGATATGGATTAATCCAGGGAAAGAGAAGCAAGGAGAGACTATAACAGAATATAAAATAGGTGGTACAAATAGAATTCAAATAATAAGAGGCTAGATATTAGCCCAAATATATATGTAATGACATTAAAAGTAATGTGAATATTTTTCAAATGGGGTTAAAGTTGCTTACAAGAGCCATACCTTAAAAATAACAATACTGTATGATGGAAAATAAAAGAATGGGAAGATATATACCATACAACAATAACCAAAAGAAAGTAAAATGTAACTATACAAGTGTTTAACAAGGTAGATTTTAAGATAAGAAGCATTACTACAGATTAAGAGAGGCATTTAATGTTGATAAAATTTTAATATACCATTAAGATAAATTTCTAAATTCATATGCACCTAATAACATACTGTCGAAATATATAAAGAAATAAATAACATAACCAAAAATAGACAAATCCACAGTTAGAGGAAAAGACTTTAATATACTTCATAAATTAATAAAATAAGCAAATAAAAAATCAGTGATGATATCAACAATTTTTAATTTGAATAGATGGCAGTTCTTCTCTCACCTTAACCAATATGGAAAGTCTTCATAGTATTTTGACCTGAATAGGATGGCTAAAATGTAAATCTGGGGATGTCTTTATGGAAGAAATATTTTTGCCATAAATTTTTGGATTTCCCATTTAAACTCACCAACCCATTGAAGTTGTCCTTGATATAACCTTTTAGCTATGTAGTTATGCTTTTAATTTTTATATTTGTTGGTATTTTTTTTCTGTGACTGTCACAAATTATATTTTAATAAGTTAAACATTCATTCACAGACTCTATTCTTGAGCAGATTGAGCGACATATTATTTTCACAGCACCCATATCAACCTGACGATTTGCCTTCAGTATTCTGACATGCTATCCTAGGTGGTTTCCAAGACAGTTATTGATAAAGTTGCTATTATTAACTGTGTAGGGCAGAAATAACAAGGGCCTAAGTTAGAGGGTTCACCTCTGATGTGCCTTCTAATTTAAAAATAATCCTTATTTAAAAAAATTATTCATAAATTATAGGAAGACTGCTATGTGAGTAGATCTCCCCACTGAGGTTAGAATAATCAACATCTTCATAGATGATAGATGCCAGATCTACACCAATACTTCTGTCACATACTTCTGATAAGCTGGATTTGTAAAAATCAGACAATGAAGAGTTTGTCAAGCATGATGAAGTAAAAGGGAGAGCAGGAAAAATAATACAAAAAATATTCTGAAGTGCAACCTGAATAAGTCATATAAAATATTAGGTAAATGAATGTTTAGGTGATTTGTAAATAAAGAAAATGTTATGAAAATAGTAAATGAACAACTGGTATTTGGGAAACCCACCATTGATGTGTTGTGTACATGCTATGTCTGTGATTTTTGTGTGTGTTATATGTATTTTCTCTGTGGTGTATATTATATATTTCGTGTGTGTGCTGCTTGCCTATGTAGTAACATGTATTTTGCATGTATGGTATGATCACTAAGTATATGTGTTGGATATGTTTGTGTTACATGTATTTGTGTGTTGTGTGTATAAAGCGTTCTTTGTGAGTTTTATTTGTATTTTGTGTATGTAGTATATTATGTGTGTGTGTGTGTGTGTGTATCTGTGTGCCAGGGGAGCTGGATCAAATAGGAACGTAAGAGACAATAAAAAGGAAAAGAAAATGTTGACACTCTGGACACATCTCAAACATTAAATTGCATGTATATCCACGGAAATTGCAAATAGCATTAATAATAAGATTCAGCATGAAGGATGAGATTTTAAATGCACTGTGCATCTTTGTGATGTGTGGGAGAGCATACATGTGTGCATTCCCACATACACTAAATGCTGGGAGCCTGAATGCACAGAATGAGCCATTTTACAAGGATCATTAATCTCATGGGTTCCTCTCGGCTTCCTTTTGCATGAGTCTGGTTTCCTGAGCTGGATAAAATTGTGGTAGATGTGGATTTCTGACAATAAATTAATAGTCTTTGATCTCTGACCTATCTGTTGTAGATGAGGGAATCAAGAGTAACAATTCTCTCCAGTGCTTTCTTCACATTATGATAATAACTTACCATTGAATGATGAACAGTCATTTATATATTTTCCCTAAAATCCTGGGAGAAAAGGTAGTCTTCCCAAAAACACTTGAAAGGAAATATAGTACAGTTAATTTTATTCAACAAAGAAACTGAGGCTCAGAAAGATTAAGGAGTGTGACTTTAAATGTGACTTAAAAACATCTGACTTGAAGTGGCAAAGCTGAGATTAGAAACCACATTTTATGGTTCCTAACCAAGTGCTAGAAATACCATAATATTAACCATGTTTCCCATCCTGGACACATTTTCATTAACAATTTAGAATATCTGATAACAAGGAATGTTCTTTTTAAAAAATACATTTTTATTGATTTCAGAGAGGAAGGGAGAGGGAGAGATAGAAGCATCAATGATGAGAAAGAATCATTGATTGGTTGCCTCCTGCACACCCCCCACTGAGGATTGAACCCACAACTTGGGCATGTGTCGTGACCTCCTGGTTCATAGGTCAACGCTCAACTACTGAACCACACCAGCTGGGCAGGAATGTCCTTTAAATCATCCTTGAAAGAGTTCAAGCACTCTGTACATTAATTCTTCATTCTCTGGCAGATATAAGACCTGGCAGGAAAATACTCTGAGTAAAATGCTAGGTACACAATGCTCTCATCGTGGTTCAAACCTTTATGGTTTAGTCCAATATATATATATATCCCACGACACGGGTTCCTTGCCTTCAGTCATACTATTTTTTTTTCTGCTGCACATTCCCAGCACTTCTAGGAGTATCTTTCAAAAATGCAAATAAGATTACCTGTATTCTTATTAAATTGTCCCCACTGTCCAGCAAGATATCTAGTTCATTAGCAGGCCTCTCTTTTAAAAATATATATATTTTTTATTGATTTCAGAAAGGACAGGAGAGGGGGAGAGAAAGATAGAAACATCAGTGATGAGAAAGAACCACTGATTGGCTGCCTTCGAAAGATAGAAACATCAATGATGAGAGAGAACCACTGCTGATCGGCTGCCTCCTGCACTCCCCACAGTGGGGATCGAGCCCACAACCCAGGCATGTGCCCTGACCAGGAATCAAACCTTGACCTCCTGGTTCATAGATTGGTGCTCAAACACTGAGCCACGCCTGCTGGGCAGCAGGCCTCTCTTAAGGAGCATGGAGACCACCAATCTTTCCATATTCATTGCTTACTATGTGCCTCTTCCATACTATACCTCAGCCAAACTAAATCAAAACTGAGCATTCACGCTTTTATAACTTTTTCACAATTTCTAGTTCCCAAAGTGTTATGACTCCTATTGTATACCTGAAGAAATTTTCACTATGCTCCTAAATTAAGAATTCTGCACCCCCTTCTACACTCTACACACATCATGCTTCCCAAAAAATTATATCACACATTTACTTACATGTATATTTCCTCCACCTAATCTCAGAGCTCTTTGAAGGCAGGAACCTAATCAGATACATTTCTGTATCTCTACTGTCTCACACAGGCAAGGCATATGGTAAGTGGTCAATGAATAACAGACCAGATGTTGCTGACTTTCAGAGATTGGCAAGATATGACCCATAGACCAAATACAGCCCACTGCATGTTCTGACAAAGTTTTATTGGAACACAGCTCTGCCCATTCATTTATGTAATTTCTATGGCTGTTTTCATGCTACAGTGATAGAGTTGGGTAGCTGCAACAGAGATGATATAGCCTATAAAGACAAAAGTATTTACTATCTGACCCTTTACAGAAAAAATTTTCCAACCCCTGGATTAGATAATCTCTAATGACCTTAAAGTACTGCTTTTATTCTATAACTTACAACATTATGGGCGTTAAGAAAGAAAACAAACATAAAAAGCAAGAAACATATTTAGAATTTATTGCATTTTACCCACCAAAGTATCAGAAATTTTGAATTAATCATGTTTACTTTCCATTTTCCTGCAGAAAAATCTGTCATCTCAATAGTGTGTAGTTTAAATAGCAAAGGACTAACTTGCCAGCTAAATACGGATAAATGTTTAATTATGAAAACTACACAATACATTCTTGACTCAAAAATATTTAAGGAATAATGGTTATATAAGTTTTCAAAAAATATAAATGAATAATTAATTAACTTTAAGCCACATTTAGATAAGGAATTGAGCCGAAACCGGTTTGGCTCTGAAAACTACACAATACATTCTTGACTCAAAAATATTTAAGGAATAATGGTTATATAAGTTTTCAAAAAATATAAATGAATAATTAATTAACTTTAAGCCACATTTAGATAAAGAATTGATCAAATACCTGGATAAATTCCAGTCTCATCAGAGAGAGAGTGTATTTTTGTGATTTAAAGGTAGCTAACTAAATAATAAACTTACATTTTATTCTGGAGACCAAATTTATTTTTTGAAAAATGACTGATAATTTTGTAAAGTGACATTCTCTTTTCTTCTTATTTTCTTTAGTAAGAGAAATATCTCATATTTTGATATCTCAGATTTTCTTTGAACAACAATCTTGGTTTTATTATTATCAAGTAAATTATATCTCAACCATAGCCTTATTCAGAAAATGCATACCTCCTTCATGGGCTTAATCATATTGAATGATACCACCTTAAGTATTTCCTTGCATTGGAATGGAGAGGAGGGTTCTAGAAGGATAAGGGAGATCAGTCCATTATTTCCTTGGTTTTGTAATAATACACCTTTTACCATTGTATTAAACACTGATACTGTTTCCTAAAATTCATAACCCTCCCCTCTGTGTCAGCTATCAAAAACATGTTGAATGGTATTTATTTAATTAAGATAAGTTTAACATGCATTATCTTTGATAATTTTTTAATAGCTCACCATGTCCCTTGAGCTAATTGGAAGTATGCTAGGTTATCATAAAACTAGGGTTAGGAGTCATTTCAGAGTTGAACCTGTAGTATCATCACTCACTGTAATTGCCTCTAATTTAAATATGTTCTTGAATAAAAAATATATTCCCTATCATTAAGCCCAAATAGGTGCTTTCCTTATACTCATCTGATAAGTAGGAAACAATAATTAAAATGATGCTAAAAACAATAATAGGAAATAAAATTCAAACCCAAAAGCATTTCAATGTTACCTTCACAGTGCTAAAATATATCATCAAATGGTAAACATAAATAATTGAGATATGAGTATGTTTATGTGCCACACAATATAATGAAATTATACAGAGATAGGAGGAATACCTGAAGGTAGTTATCATTTATTCTGAAATTTATCCTGTTTTCCCTTCATAATTAAATATTTAACAAAATAAAAAGATAAGATTTTTTCCAGAATATATATGCCAATATATACTTCTCACAGTATTGAGTATAGTCTAGCCCATCCTCTTATTAGAATTGAATATTGCTATTAAAATAATCTTTACCATATATCGCCTTTATAAAATTAGAATTTATTTCCACAAAGGTTTAGTTTTGAGAAGAAATGCTTATTATAATTTAGTACAATACTTAAAATGAATTGGCACATTGAGTAAGGAGGTCTTAGATATTGCAATTTTCTTCTTCAGAGAACTTTTTTCCGTGGCATCTGATATTCAAAATCATGTTGGTTAAAAGGGGGAAAGGGAGGTCTTTTAATAGCTAACTTCATGTCTCAAGTAACCAAACTTTTCCACTCTTGGAGTTAAGTTCTGACAGGATATTTAAAAAGACAAAGGGCCCTGGCTGGTTTGGCTCAGTGGATAGAGTGTTGGCCTGCAGACTGAAGGGTCCTGGGTTTGATTCCAGTCAAGGGCACATGCCCAGGTTGTGCAGGCTCGATCCCCAGTAGGGGTCGTGCAGAGGCAGCCAATCAATTGTCTCTCTCTCTCTCTCTCTCTCTCTCTCTCTCTCTCTCAATCTCCCTTCCTCTCTGAAATCAATAAAAAAATATATTTTTAAAAAAGACAAAGGTATTCACATATTTCAGATCCAAAACATTTATTTAAAAAAATTTTAGTGCTTGATTTGTAGACTTTCTTTGAGAAGTTTTTGATGCAAAGTAACTTCTAATAAAGTTAGGCTGGCTACAAATTTATTTGATCAAGACAAAAAAAAGTGTCTCTTATCAACTTGTTCATACTATTTTTATGAAACAAAGAACTTCCTTTGAGTTTGATATAAAATAAATGCAAAAATATACATACACACAGATACCAGTTCTCAGATGAAAAATTGTTTCTAATAAAGTTAGGCTGGCTACAAATTTATTTGATCCAGACAAAAAAAGTGTCTCTTACCCATTTGTTCATACTATTTTCTGTGAAACAAAGAACTTCCTTTGAGTTTGATGTAAAATAAATGCAAAAATATACATACACACAGATGCCAGTTCTCAGATGAAAAATTGTATTAATTAGTTAGTAAGCCTTAATGACATATCAGTGGAAATTAATTGTGGTAATTGCTTTTTACATGTATTTCCTCTCTAAGACTGTACCTTAGGTACCTTAGGTACAGTCTTAAGGTACAGTCTTAGGAAGAAAATACATGTAAAAAGCAATATCCACAATTAATTTCCACTGATATGTCATTAAGGCTTATAATCAATGTTTCAGATGACTATAATTTTTATATTTCCCCTTTATTTTTCCTACAGGTTACATTTATTTAAAAGATGCAGCATCTTTTAAAAGATACATTTTGTTTCAGTTGCAATAAGACTTTGATATAATTCCTTTTTTCTGTGAATTTGCTCTCATAATAGTACCTCCTATATGTCCCAGTTCTCAGGCACAAGCCATTCAAACTATCTTTGGCTATCTTAAGAAGTGAAATACCAAAATTAAAAGAGGTGTGTAGAGACTATATTAGGACTCAGAGAATTAGTAAAAGACCAGAGAACCAAAATGTAAAAATATGCAGGAAACAAGGACAGTTACCCAGGCCAGAACCTAGCTAAGTTCTCACCACAGATGCATCTGATGAGGTGTTGTCATTGGAACCACTGCTCTCATTGATGCTGCCATTACCACCAGGTGCCAAGGCCACTGCCATGGCAGTGTCTGACCACCCACCCTTTCTGTATCTTTGCATCACACCCATGATTCTAGATTCATTCTCATTGTCCATGTTTAGGTTATGTGTTCATCTTCTGGCTTTAACTGTCAGGAGAGAGAGGCTGTAGTGGAAGGTTTGTCTGGTCAATACCTAACCCCCAAGACCATGCATGAAGCAGTAGAGGTCCAACTTCCTATCAGGCAACTAGGGGAAGTTGAGGAATGGTGTACTTGTACATTCATTAACAAGGAAAACTATACATCTCACATTAAATTGGGTTGTATGAATATCTTCTACGAGAATTTGCAAAAGACTGACAGTAAAATCTAAATATGATTGCAGCTAAAATCAACCCCTAAAATCATAAATGCAAATGCTCATGGCAATTAATACTTATTTCAGAAGAAGGGCCCATTTTCTTAAAAAGAAATTTTAGTTCAGAAAAGAGGTTTGCTATTGCAGATAGTTTTAATATATATAAGCAGCATTGCCTCCCTCATGCCTACCCTCTGGCACCAAGAAAAGTAAGATAGACTCACACAAGATTTATGACAGTTGAGTTTAAATGTACAAATGAGACATCTGACCCAGTCAGCAATGATGCCCATTAGTTTTTTTATTTAATATTTCAGGAGAGTAATATCTGGAACATTAAATAAATAAATGGAAAAGATCTTATGAAACTATGAATTCTAAAGAACCTGACCAACCTCCTGTGACCTCTTTGAACCAAAGCCACATATAAAAAAATTAATGGGACAAAGACAAGAACTTGACAAAGAAATTGAAAAGGAAGGGAAATTACTACATGTAACCACAACTGGGGACAGATTGTATCACAGGGTTATTAGAATTTGGAGGAAAACATTATTATTTTTTAAATTGAATTGGATTATTTATTACAGCTCTAAAAAGTATTGAACATGAGGAAGATCCCTAGCAAATATTAGATTATACCAGGAAATAATGTATATGAGAGGAGTGTCTCAGAGATAAATCTCTATATAAACATTACAAATATTAAATTTTTCTTCTTGTAGCTCCAATCTGATAAGAACCGCTCTTATATTTTATAAAGAGCAAGTACTGTAATTTTGCTTTCTTACCTTTGTAGATAGGAGCAGTAATGTTTTCTAGAACTGAACAGTGGCAGACTCCATGAGTCTGGCCCCGTTGGTGACCACTGTGAGGGAATTTGAATACCAGAACAGAAGAACTCTCCTGTGGGCAAGTGTGGCTTTTGTATTTAATAGTAAGGTTTCAGCTAATTAACTCCTTGCATCCCTATTTTCACCTTTTAAAATCCTATTCAGCCAAAATTTCACCTCTTCTGGGAAGCCTTTCTGAATGCCCTAAATGAAATTTTCTACCCATATCCCAGCCTACCCCATACTTTCTGATATAAGTGTATCATTGTAGTTTTGTATTTTCATCTTGCATGATAGAGTATTATAAGTATCTGTCTTCTCTAATGGATTATAATTTCTTTGAAGGCAAGTATTACACACACACACACACACACACACACACACACACACACACACGAATAGCAGGCTTCATCTTCATGTAAAGTCTAGGTGTTCTTTAAATTGTTCTTTACATTGTTTTTCTTCCCTCCTTGTCCTTCCCACCACTGAAAAAGCCCAAATTGCTTTGCAGGTCATAGTAAATACGTAATCCTGGTCTAAGCTTCTCCTGTATGGTCCACAAGGATCCAAGAAGTCAAACAGATTTACTTCCTGCCATTCCTTGGATATTGGTGATATAAATTATAGCCCCACTGCTTGCATCCCAAGTGTGTGGAAAATGCAATCTATTATGAAAACCTGGGCACAGTTTTACCTCTGCTGAAGCAAGTCAAGTCTCTTGAGAGTATTGGAGAAAAAAGAGGGAGAGCATTTAAACTGGTATCAGGGAGTCTTATAAAACGAGAGGTTTCTTAAATGAGAAGGGACAAGTTCATGAAAGCAAAACACTTTAAGCCACCTGGCTCCAAACACTCTGGGATGAACATATATCTGGATAGAAAATCCAGGTGGTCTCCAAATCTTTTGTCTTAGAACTCTGTTTTTATGCCCTAAAGAACTGTAAAAGCTTTTATAATACTCAGACCAAATAAAACTACTCTTGCCACCATTGTATTTAAAATTCATGGGAGAAAAAGAATGCAATGAGTGTATTCTGCTTGTTTGCTAACAAGCACAACTGGCATTGCCCAATTAACTAAAAAACCTGGAAGAGAAAGACATTTCCCTCTTTAATGCTGTTAGATATATTTCTAAGTGTGAATAATTGGAAAATTTTAACACTGAAAGTATCCTATGAATTTTTGGTAGTAATTATGGTGTGAAGGTCTGACCTTTTCAGCATTCTTATATGCTCTGTCTTGAGTTTCTTGAAGGTTAATGCTGTACATCACGGTATCATGAAGCACTGCTGGAAGATTTGAGGGCAGAATTTGTGCATGGGTATTTCTCCTTCTCCCAGGTTTAAAGGCTTTCAGTGAGTTTTTCTTCGGATGCTGGTCTCAACTGACTGTATCTACTGGCAGGGAATGAAGTATATGTTGTTTACATACTATTCCAG
Source organism: Myotis brandtii (assembly GCF_000412655.1). NCBI lineage: Eukaryota > Metazoa > Chordata > Mammalia > Chiroptera > Vespertilionidae > Myotis > Myotis brandtii. The sequence continues at coordinate 3,433,424 of NW_005360124.1, read as the reverse complement.
AGACAGACCCTAGAAGAAGATGCTGAGAGCAGCTTCCTGTATGGACCAATCTTTCTCCGCCTTCCCATATGCTCATTCGGAGGTATTTGGGACCAGGTTTAGGGGCCAGTGTCTTATTCCTGCCTCCCACCCAGTGGACATATGTGAGAAAACTGGTGGTCTGGAAACATTTGGAGAAAATCATTCCAATATTAAAGCAAGTCTAACTTTGCATTTTGTGTTTGTCAATGTAATAAATCTGTAAATCCAAAGCTGGAAATACGCCTAGTATTTAGACAGAGAACAAAGTTGGACATATGCATCTAATTAAGCTAAAATACTACTCACAGTTATGTCTGGAATTTGTTCTTTTTAAAGAATGAGTAGGGGGAAATTTTAATTAATATTTTGAATCCTCACTAAGGCAGATTTTTCATCAGATGTTTAGAAAATGACCTTATGTATAATTTTGCACAGAAAAATTGTTACAGGGTGATAGTATTTATGGGAGGGGGTATGGAAAAACTTAAGATATATTAAAGTTTAAAGTTTAAAACTGCATAAATAAGTTTTATTATAAAGAATTCTAAAGATTAGATCCCTCTTACTGATTTAACTTCAAAAATGGGTAGGGTGGAGTACAGCTACACTTCAAGAAGCATCACATTAATTTGCTGCTTAGCCTCATAGTATATGGAGGAGTCAATTCGATTTCACAAATCATGGAGGCAGATTAGTTAATGAGTCCATACTGACCTAGCAGTCAGGCCTTTTGAGGTTCACCTGTAACTAGTTTCTGTCCTCCTTGTGGTCGTATTGTATTCAGATGGTAAGGAGCCCTGTCTGAATGCAGCAAGGACTGTTCTTTTTTCTTTAATGTGCCTTCCATGAGAGAGTATTTCAACGACCAAATATGTGCCCACTGAATTGCTTTGAGGTTTATGCTTTATAGACTGTATGGAATTGTGGGGAGAGCAGTCTCTATTGACTTGAGTTAGCAAAACCAATATTTTAATTCAAATAGAGCACTCACCTGGGAAACTGGCAAACTTGGAATGCAGCCCTTTACCCCAACCTTCTTTTCTTCCTTCTCTCTGCCTCCCTATATATTAACAAATAATCGATGTACACTTAAAGCTTACTGCCTCTTTTAATTGGAAGCAGTGTGTTACCCTGATTTGGTGATGGATTGAAAATGGAGGAATGATTTAGTTTTTGTTTTTGTTTTTATTTAATGGAGAGGACTTGGGAGAGGCCTTTATATCTACAACACTAAGATAATTAAACCTCTAAAAATTGTCATGGAAAACATTTTCTCAAAGTGCCTTCACAAAACAGCAGACTTATTTTAACAAATGTTTAATTGTAATTAACAACAACACCAAAACAAAACACTATAGTGTTTTTTGTTGTTTTGTATTTTATGGTGTTTAGGGGGGGAAAGACATAAAAATAACTGAAGAAAACATGATGGATCTATACCAGAAGGAAAAAATTACATAACTTGAAACATATGGGCTTGTTAAACTCTTTCTCCTTAGCACACTCATCACTCAGGAAGCTGCCTCAGTCTCAACCTGAAATTGACCATTTCAGGAACAGCAAACCTCAGCCTTCTCCAGAGGGTCCAATCTGAGTTGTGGTCACACTTTTACTACCAGTAATTTTAAATCTTCTTGGAAACATTACCTTTCTAATTTACTGTAAGTTTTGATAGATCTGTGAAACCACACTTGAGATGTTGATAAACAAGATAGATATGTAGAGCATGGATTGAGAGGAAAACAGAGCACTAAATAAAACTAAAAAAAACCTCTAGTATAAACCTGGAAATCATCTGACTTCAAGTTGCTTCATGAATTGCAGTGCAGCAGAAGGTCAATCTATATTTGATTTTATTTTTTATGTTTACCTGTGGACCTTTCAGCAAGTTATAGTAGGACCCGATACCACAGGAAAGTCATAAACAGTGACACTCAAGAGAACATAGGATTTCCTCGTATTCACCCCTCAGAAATGCAGGGCCCAAGGGAGCCATGCAGAGAGAGCTAGTAGGCAAAGTGAAAGCATTTGTCAAAGTATTTTTCTTCCTAAATAAGATTTTGTCTCATTATCTTCTCTAAGAAGTTGGAATGGTGCTGATTTCCTAGGGCTGTGACTTTCTAAAGCAAAGGATGCCCCACATCAGGACAATGCTTGGTGTCCCCGTGATTGGTTTTATTAGAAAGTCTAGGGTTAAGAGCGCTCAAAATCTTAACAGGAGTTTGTTAACATTTATTGAGGGGCAAGTCAATAAGCTTGGAAAATGTGGAGATGTTATGGGACAGTATGGCAGCCACTGGCATTGGTTTGCTTTTCCTCATAGGAGAATAACACTACAAGATGTTTTATTAAAATGTAAGAAAAACAAACAAGGGATGGATCCTTCTTGACTATAGAACCTTAACAGGGGGACATTTAAAAAACTCCCATTTCAATATATAGTTACCAACAGTTATTGAGACTTTCAACTAAAAGTGGTAGGTCGAACACATATTCCTCATGGCATAGATAGATACTAGTCTCATAGAAATCTAGTATGTGGTTTTTGCTATATTATTTAACCCTGAGAATGAAACCTTTAAAGACTAAGTCTGAGGAATTGATAGGAGTTTATCAATATAGTGGAATTTAATCAAATCCATTTTTTTTCTCACACTGAACTTGATTGTTCCTTGATTGATTCATTCACCCAACGCATGTATTGAATACTCACCGCATGAGGAATGCTATTCTAAGTACTAATTATGGTCTAATTGGTAAATTTTATTACTTAGAGGAGAGTGAAATAACTGTTTATTGAATACCCCCTCTTTTCTAGACACATGCTATGTTATCTAATTTAATTTGTATGAATGGCTAGCTGTAAAGTAGGTATTATTATCTCTGGTTTAAAAATAAGAAAACATTTATTCCAAAGATGTTAACTTGCCTAAAGTCTCAGAGCTAGTAAGAGGTGAAATAGGGATTTGTATCTAATTGTGCCTGATATACATTTTAATTATCGCATGCTGATGCGATGCTAGGTTTTATGAGTTTTAAAAGGTTTATATGTAACAATGTGAATATAGTTAACACTACTCAACTGCCCATTTAAAAATGGTTAAGATGGTAGAAAACTGATCAAATTGTGTATTTACATATGTGCAGTATATTGCATATTAATTACACTTTAGAAAAAAATTTTAAAGGGTAAATATAGTATATCATTGTTTTCTTTTCAAAGTCTCCATATTTAGTTTAGTTCCTGGGTCTTATATGTGGATACTTTAAGAACTACTTGGGAAACAATTAGATTATTTCAGAGGCAAACAACAAAACACAAAAACTTCAGAGGTGCAGCATAGTGATAATTTTGTGCATTAATTTTGTATAATTACTTTGCAAATGAATAACTTACACAGATTTTGGCCATTACTCACCAAAAGATCTTAAGAAGATGATGATAATGATCCATAAAGATGATATAGAAGTTCTTGAAAAGAAGTAGGCCATTAGGGATTGAAAGAATGAAAACAAAGAAGAGGATGGATGTTTTTAAACTGAGGATAGAGTAAATTACTCTCTGGGGAAATGACATCACTGGAATAAGATTACCCAAATGATTAAAGGGTTGGAAAATGTCCCATTGAGAAAAGTCTAAATGATCTGAGATAGCTTAATGTAAAGAATGGAAACAATGAAATTATATATTAGTGAGTAGTTTTTGAGTTTGTAAAGGGATGTTTTTTAGAGGAATTTTCTCTCTTAATGAGGTTTGCACATAAAAAATTAACATGATATAGCAAAGAATGTATTTGTTAAATATGATGGGGATTATTAAAAACTGACTTAACTTACCAAGCAATGTTTCAGGCTGTCTTCAAAGGAGACTGTTACTTTTTCAGCCATCTGGAATGGTGTCTATGTGATACTATAGAACACCAACTGATGGGAAATAAAGAAGGGTTCCCCAGATACCCTTCCAAGTTTCTAATTTAAGGTTCAATATGAACCTTCACTTTGCTTCCTCTTTCAGAACTCTGCAACTAATGACTCAAGCACTATTGTGTAAATTACCAGATTTAGATGAGACTGCCAGTGGTCCTCTAAGCCTTCACTGCTCCCAGCGTGGTCCGTGGGCAGCAGTCAGCATCACCTGGGAGCTTAGCTTATTAGGTATGCAGGATGGTAGGCCCACTGCAGGTTTCTTGAGTCAGAGTCTGTCCCTTAAAAAGATCCCTAAGTGATGCATATGCACACTGAGGTTTGAGAAAACTGGTCTAGTCCGTTTTCTCTGTCCCTAGAATGGAACAGTCCTTGTCTTTTTCCTGAGCATATTTCTTTCCAAATTGTTTCCTACACTGCGGTAAAAAAGAAGGAATTCTTACCATTTGCAACAGCATGGATGGAACTGGAGAGCATTATGCTAAGTGAAATAAGCCAGTCAGAGAGAGATAAATATCATATGATCTCAATTATTTGTGGAATATAATGAACAACATAAACTGATGAACAAAAACAGCTCCAGAGACAGAGAAGCATCGATCAGACTGTCAAACCTCAGAGGGAAGGTAGGGGAGGGTGGGGGTAAGGAGGAGAGATCAACCAAAGGATTTGTATGCATGCATATAAGTCTAACATGAGTGGAGGGATGGGTGGTAATGGGGGGATAAGGACACATATGTAATACCTTAATCAATAAAGAAAAAAAGGCAAATTGTTCCAAAAGATAACATAGAAGAAAAAAAATCTCACCTGACTCAAATGATTATATTTTATTTGGGAAGTTATTCTCCAGAGAATCACAAAAGGCCTTATGCAATCAAAAGGGGCAATATAACATTGTGAACTAATTGAAGTTTGGTCTAATATTTTCTATTAATAGAAAACTAAAGACGAAGTTTGTCTCTCTCTCTCTCTCTCTCTCTCTCTCTCTCTCTCTCTCTCTATCATTGTATATGTGTGCATGCCCATGTGCGCATAGATGTGTATTTGTTCAACTAAAAACCTTAGGAAATTTTATTGTGTTAATTTCAGCATCTTTATTTGAATCATGATGGAAAGGGAGCTTTTGGGTTTTGAAGACAGGAGAAATTAAATCTAAGAAGTAAAGTTTTGTAAAATATGGTGCAAATCAACCACAAACATTTCAAAGGACACCACTGCTAAGACAACACGGAAGTGGGGGAAATAACTGCACAACACTGCGGAGTACAATGAAGTTAGCTACGTGAAGAGGGTAGGGGGCTTCACAGTGATTATTTGGGTTTTAAGCTCTTGTGAGGGAAACACAAGATGCCTTTTGATTTTCATTTTTTCAATCAGCTTTTCCAAATTTATGAAAAATTATTTTAAGCTTTTGCATATCCTACCTCTTTACATGATCTATAAAATAATATCACTTAGGTGACATTATACTCTGCTCTCTCTCCCCGATTACTTGCCTCAGTGACCTTGAAAAGTGAGAAGGACTTGGGATGAAATAAAATGAAATACTTGATGGTAAACATCATTCTAAAGACAGCAATTAAAATATGGAGCATTCTCCCTAAACTAACTTAGGAAATGATTACCACTAGAGTGGCCAAGTTCACCCAAACTCATTTAGGCCAACTGTTTTTTCTGAATGAAGCATGAACTCCCTAAAAGGGGAAACCCGTTACAATTTTATTTTTATTGAATTTATTGGGGTGACATTGGTTATAAAATTATGTTGGTTTCAGTTGTATAGTTCTATAATACATCATCTATATATTGTATTGTGTGTTCATCACCCCATTTATCCTCCTGCCTTTACCCTCCTTCACCTTTCCCACCCCCCTTTCCCTCTGGTAATCTCCATACTATTGTCTGTGTCTCTGAGTTTTTCTATTTGCTTAATCCCTTCACCTTTTTCAAGCAGCCCCTCAACTCCCTCCCTTCTGACAGCAGCTGTCAGTCTGTTCTCTGTATCCATGAGTTTGTTTCTATTTTGTTAGTTTATTTGTTCATTAGATTCCACATATAAGTGAAATCATATGGTACTTGTCTTTCTCTGACTGGCTTATTTCACTTAACATAATACTCTCCAGGTCCATTCATGCTGTTGCAAAAGGTAAGATTTCCTTCTTTTGAGGCCAAGTAGTATTCCGTTGTATAAATGTACCACAGCTTTTTAAAGCCTGTTGCAATGTTTAAAGTGCTTACAATTTTCATTAAGTACTAAGACTTTATTCTAAAGCATTTCTGTTTCTACAAGTGACCTTTTTTTTCCAGTTTATAAACTAACAGATAAGAAATGCCTCCCATACGATGCTGTGCTTCTGCAGTAATTAGTGAGGTTTCTGGATGAATTATGCAGTTTAGCATCTGTTATTAGCTATAACCACATTTATTGCCTCATAACAATATCATTACAAAGGAAAGCTGTGCAGATTGGGAAGCATTTCTTTGTAAACCTTAATAAGTGTGCAATATGTGTGTAAATGTTTACTTTCCATAATTCTCTCACTGTTTAATTGTGATTCTCCATTCAGCCATCTTAATTAGGCTGAATTTCCAGCCCTTTAACATTTATATATTTAAGTTTAATGCTCTGTTGATAAAATTTTCTTGCTTTTAATCTACACTACATGTTCAAGAAGGTCTGTCTGTGCAACATCAGAGCTTTAAACAGGAGTTAGGTAAAGGGATGGCTAGCAATGCAATTGGAATCTTTTCTGAGGGCACTGTGGCCATTATAGATTTCAGTGACCTGACAAATTTTTTAAAGAATTATTCCAGCTCAGCCTGCATGTGGTTGAACAGTGGTTGAACATCAACCTATGAACCAGGAGGTCATGGTTTGATACCCTGTCAGGGTACATGCCTGGGTTGTAGGCTCAATAACCAATGGGGGCGTGCAGGAGGCAGCCAGTCAGTGATTCTCTCTCATCATTAATGTTTCTCTCTCTCTCTCTCTCACTCTCTCTCTCTTCCTCTCTGAAATCAGTAAAAATATATTTAAAAAATAATTATTCTACTAGTCATAACTGGGAAATTTAGTAAGCTTAATTTTTAAAAATTTATCTTTATTGTTGAAAGTATTACAGATGTCTCCTTTGTGTGTTTTTTCCCATTGAACCCCTTTATCCCACACTGTCCCTCCTAGTTCTTCACCACACTATTGTCTGTGTCCATGGGCTATGCATGTAAGTTCCCCAGTTAATCACTCCCCAACCCTGCACCCACCTTCCCTCTGAAATTCGTCAGTCTGTTCCATGCTTCTATGTCTCTAGATCTATTTTGTTAATCAGTTGTTGTTTTTTGTTGTTGTTGTTCATTAGATTCCACAAATGAGTGAGATCATGTGATACGTATCTCTCTCTGTCTGGCTTATTTCATTTAGCATAATATTCTCCAGGTCCATCCATGCAAATGGTAAGAGCCATATTCTTTATTGTCCTTGTGTAGTGTCTTTAGGTAGAAAAGAAATGATGGAAGGTGGGCGGGATGGAGCTTCAGCACTGGGCTAGGATGAAACAGAAGCAAGTTATGAGATGAAAGAGGCACTCATCTTTGACCATTGGGAACACTACTGGATGAAGAAATGCTTAGTTAATTAAGTCTGTGTGATTTTCCTCTTCAGTGCCTAAGGAGTGCCCTATGTTTGGGGTTAGGGTAGGTACAGATGTGGGCAGAGAATGTCTGCTCTAGTTCTTGCATGTTGTACTCCTTAGGAGTGGAAATATGGGTAGTTTGAGGTTTCCTGCATTGTTTTCTGATGGTGATGGTGGGTGGTCGTGGTAGTACCAGTATGGTGAAGAGGTTTAAGGGGACAGGATGGAGCAATGTAAAATGGAGAAATCGAATTTCAAGCAGAATGTGTGTTTTCATCATTGGTGAGAGCAGTAGCTGAACTCTACCATCTATTGAGATAACAACATCATCAACAACAATAAGAGCTATCATATATATCTCACACACACACACACACACACACACACACACACACACACACCACTTACTGTGCCTGTGTCAGGCACTCTTTTAAGCACTTTCCATGTATTTACTCTCTTAATCCCCATAATAACCTAATGGGATGTTTTATCATCATTGATATCACCATCATCCTATCATCGTCATCACCCCATTTTTCAGATGAGGAAAGAGGCACAGAAAACTTGCCCCATGTCACAGAGCTAATAAGCTGCACGGCCAGAATCAAGCCTACAGTGTCTGGTTCCAGAATCTGGGCTTTACACTACCTCTGCTAAACATTGCTATCTACTGCCACCCTCAATGGCCATGTCAATACTCATATTACTTAATGAGCAATCGCCATGTACCATGCCCTGTGTTAAAACTTTTTCATACATTATCTCATTACATTCGCATAACATCACTGTAAAATGGGAATGGTTTTGTTCAGTTGACAGGTGTGAAGATTATAATGCATAAGCAGGGTGTTTGGACTGTAGCCTGAGATTACAGCTTGGCTTTGATTGTAACAAGACTTGATCCCCAAACCTTTCTTTGGAGAATGACCTCCAATGTGTGGAAAGCTTAGTGCAGCCTCAGGAACAGGGAAGGAAGAACTGGAGAGGAAGTGCCCTGGGAGCACATTAGATATAACACTGGTATCACAGGCTTAGATATGGCCCCAGGGTGGAGCCTGGAAATATAGATGCTTTGCTTACAGTGTCCAAGTGAGCAGTGTGGACAACTTCCCAGGGGAGGCCAGTGAACCTCCAAAGCACTTTTCTGGAATAGAAGGAACATGAAAGAGGATCAGGTTATGCTGATTACAGTGGTAGAATTTGGATCCAGCAATTTAGATGTGGTTTGTTTTTGCAGTTGGTAACCACATGCATTTCAAATCTGGGAAAACTCTTACAACAGTAATATTGTTAGGTCATTTGTGATATTACTGATCTTACCTCACTTGAAATTCTTATGCAGAGAAAATCAGGCATAGTATTTGGTAATGGGCCCAGGGAAGGAAAAGAGGAGGAAGCCAGGAAACGATAAAGTGAGAACAGAGAACATCCAGCTGACCTTCTCCCAGACCCTTAAAGCAAGAGTGGAAAGCTGAAGTTATGGACAGAGCCATTTCTGTGGTCAAAACTGCTGCAGCTCTTGGATAAACTAAACAAGCTAGAATGAAAGAATGTATTCTGTGGGTATAGAGTCAGCTCTTTAAGTCAAGGTGCAAGTGAGGAGTTTTCACATACAGAAGATTATATTCTTGTGAGATAGAAGAGGAGAGAGGATGCTGAAATGTCATTGCAAGGCAGTGATCCCCGATGACAAGAAAGGGCTCCCAATGAAAACAAGAATTTGGGAGTACTCTCTAAGCTTAGTTCATTGGTCTATTGAATTCTTCACAGTCCAAAAGAAGCTAGACTATTAGGTGTTCTCTGTGTCTGGAACTCAATCTGGATTACCATAAACAGTGTGAGTCCTTGGGAGTGTTTGGGTCCTCCTTCTTTTTGGAGAGGATTGCAAAAAGTATATGCAGCAAAAATATCTATGTGTTAACAACTCTTTGGATGGTGGAGCAAGGGAAAGAGATAAAATGGTCAGAAATAATTACGCATTTTGTACCTAGAAGAAAAATCCAGGAAGGAACTTAGTTGGCAAGGAAGTAACATATTCTGATTTATACATGGTGAACTTAATGGGTCTCAAATTGCTAGGTTTCTTTCCCCGACCAACCTAAAAGGACCTTCTCACCAGTCTGCTGTCATAAGTGCTGATGTTCTGGCAATAAACATTAGAACAGTTATGATTGCTGTCACCAGAGCCTACCAGATGCTGATCACCAGAAAGAGAGAAGCAGTGCTCAGCCTGATGCAGGACATCAGATATAGTCATATTAGCTGCAGTATCTTTAAGCACTCCTTTTGTGAATCATTAAAATTCAAGGCCAATCTACAAAATTAGTTTCTATTACTACATCAAAGTTGCAGTTTCATTAAGTTGGAAAGCCTGACAACTGTCTTCTGCCAAAATCTCAGTTCTTAAGAGAAAAATATGAACCTCCAATTTATCATCATTTGTACCATTCACCCAGGTCCTCAAAGATCATTAATATCAACTTCAGGATCTCATTTTCTCTCCAAAACAGTTATCATTTTAACAGGCCTTTCTCCAGCCACCACTGATGCTTATATTTATATAACTCTATTAAAATATTAGGTTGAGGCTTGCGCATTGTCTCTGGATCCACATGGCATCATTTGGCAGAGCAAGTTAACAGGATTGATGAGTAATGTCCTAATTTTAAAAATCAGAATCCTCAGGTTCAGTCGAAATCCAGTGACCCCCACAAGACCACTTACTTGTAGGTGGCATAGCCAGGACTGCAATTGGTTTTCTGATCCACAGACTGATGATTTTTTTCACTTTGCCACTTTTGGACCCAACTCCAAAGCTCAAAAACCATTAAAATTGTAAAGACAAAGACAATCTTCTATCTCTCAGCAAGAAGATGTACAATTCCCAAATTAACCCAGATACAATGTAGGGAGACTTCCACTTGTCCTAGAGGTGAGGAAGTTTTTACACTTCACCCAGAGAGATTGAAAAACACTAGACTTCACTAACAGCTCTTCATAACTTCTACACAAATCATGTGAGCCTGCTTCTAAGAATACTTACATCTAGCTGTCACACTTGATTTCCTCCTCTCATGAGCAGAGTGGCTTTCTTTTGTAATCCTCAAATCACTTTGCTTCCCACTCTCAGAAGTCATGAGCAGGGAAGTTATAGCCCCATGACCTAACTTATGGTTGAGAGCTACTGGGCAGCAATGTGGTACTTCTTAGAGTTTCATGAATACTGTTCTTGGCCCTGGGAATCTCATTGACCTGGAAATCTCACTTTAGAACAGCTGATAATCTTAATTTAACATCCTTCTTCTTGCCCAATTATGGGGGCTTATTGTAACAACAATAAATTCTAGGGACATGCCAATAAGAGGATTTTTATAAAGATGAGTTGTTTTTGACAACTCTTAAACTAGGTTCCTCCCTCCCTCTCATTAAATGAGAATTAGACTAGATATCCTATTAATAATGCATGGACAACCAGAGTACTCCTAATAGTGGAGTCAGAAAAAACGAAAGAGCCTCTGACTGGTCCCTTTTACCAGCAAATAAGAATACAAAAGAAATATGTTTTTCCCAGTGGTTAATTTTATTCCTCTGGAGATCAATGTTTTCTTACTAAGGTGATCAGGGCTAGGACTTTTCTAGAGGGCAAGGATTAGATGTCAAAAAGTCATATAGTTACATTCAGAAACTTTTAGAAAAGCTTGGACATTTGACCTATTGACAATAAGGTCAAAGGTTACTGAGAAATCTTAACTAATCAATATGATGGGAGAACTATTGGCCCTGACAGACTCATTGCTAAAAAATATTTCAAAGCTGAAATTTGGACATGTCATTCTTCTCCTATGAACTTTCTATATCTTCATCTTACCTACAGTATAGAACCTATACTCCATAACATCATTTTAATAATCTGGGCTTCACCCATCTGTTCACCTGCATCTCCTGTCATTGCCTTCCCCCAGTCTCTCCTGTTTCTAACAATTTATAATTCTCTAACTACCCTAAATCTCAAAGGTATCCCTATATATTCTTGTGCTATGCCTTCTGCCTGGAATGACCTTCACCTTGGTCAACTGGAAAACACTCACCCTTCTTTCTAAATCCAATTCAAGTGGCATCTGCATTGGGAAGTTTTCTTTGCCTTCCCCAGGTGATGTAGAGGATTCCTTTCCTATTCTTCAAGGTATCTTGTACACAACTCTATCCTTTATTATCATCACCACCACCATCATCAATATCCTGTGTCGGATTTGTCTCTTTCCTGGCTATCTGTATACCAGAAGGCAATGTCCTTGAGAGTAGATATAATGTGAGAGAATAAATGATTGCGTTCTAGTCTCTAAATGCTTTAATATATATATATATATTGGTAGCCCATCGCACGATATCGCATGCAGTAGGCCACCCGCCACTTCCGCAGGAGCCGGTGGGAACCGGGAACCACAGCTCGGGAAGCAGAAGTGAGCCACCTGCGCTCACAGGAGCCAGGAGGGAGCCACGCTGCCTTCGCGGGAGATGGGAGGGAACTGTGCTACTTCCATGGGAGGCAGGCCCGCCATCTCCTCTCCAGGCTGCGGCCAGGTCCCTGTCCCTGTCCCTGTCCACTCCGGCTCTGGGGGGGCTGGCCCAAGCTGGGGTGCGGCGGCTTGCCAGCCGCCTGTCTCTGTCTCTGTCTCTGCTCCCGGCCTCACCTGCGCATGCAACCTCCTCCTGTCCAACGGGTCATTACCCATTACTGCGTCCTGGCCTAATTGGCATATGTCATATATATATATGTCATATCTACACTAATAAAAGAGAAACATGGTAATTAGCATACGACCGCTACCCTTTTCATTGGCTAATCAGTGAGTATATGCAAATTAACTGTCAGCCAAGATGGCGGCCGGCAGCAAGGCAGCTGGAAGCGAACATGAGGCTTGCTTGCTGCAGTGAAGGAGGACTCCAACGTTCCCCGCCTGCGCTGCC
>NW_005360124.1:3396966-3420152 GCF_000412655.1 Myotis brandtii | reverse complement strand
GTGACAGGGGGCAGCGCCCCAACCCCCTGATTGGCCCTGCTCTGTGCGTGACAGGGGGTGGCACCACAACCTCCCCATCGACCCTGCCTTGAGTGTGACAGGGGGCGGTGCCCCAACTCCCCTATCGGCCCTACTCTGTGAGTGACAGGGGGGAGCTCCTCAACCCCCTGATCGACCCTGCTCTGTGCATGACAGGGGGGAGCTCCCCAACCCCCTGATCGACCCTGCTCTGTGTGTGACAGGGTATGGAGCCCCAACCCCCCTGATGGGCCCTGCTCTGAGAGTGACAGGGGGCAGCGCCCCAACCCCCTGATCGGCCCTGCTCTGTGCCTGACCAGGGGCTGCACTTAGGGATTGGGCCTGCCCTCTGCCACCCGGGAGCAGGCCTAAGCCAGCAGGTCGTTATCTCCCGAGGGGTCCCAGACTGCGAGAGGGCACAGGCCTGGCTGGGGGACCCCCCTCCCCTGCCCCCCGAGTGCACAAATTTTTGTGCACCGGGCCTCAAGTATATATATATATACTCAAAGGTGGGAGAGTACAGGTAACAAATGAATGTCACAAGCATTTTTTTTTTTTTTTTTTTTAGTAAAAGGTTTTGTGTCTTCAGTAAATCTTTTATTTTTTAAGTGGGTTTTAACTTGAGATATAATTGAACCCAAAGCAGGTTATGAAATTTGTGAATGTTCTCTTAGACGTTATCTCTGCTTCCTATTACACTTCAGTCTCTATTCCTTCCTACCCATGTCAACTCCTCTCCCACGTGAGAACAGTTGAAAGTGCCTTTATAACCTCATTAGCAACACTCAGAACCAGCTAGGGCTTCAAAAATGCCCCCCCACCCCCGCCAAACAATAAAAAATACAGGTTTAGGCCATGTTTATAGCTACTTAGCTCCTCAATGTATTTAAAAAATAATTTTTGTCTTTATTCCCCTCTCTCTTGCATTTTTGGAATTGACTCAAATTCCTTTTTAGACTACCTTGATCTTTAAGTCCTCAAATACAGCTAAAACTTGTCTTGCTTCAATCTGCTGCAGTTTCCTTTTTCATGACATTACAAGAATCAACCAAATTTTCCAGAGTCCAGAATGTTGCAGCTGAAGAAGCTCTTTCATATTTGAAGAAAGCAGAATCAAAATTCTTTCCCCATATGCTACCTTTCCAACAGGGCTTTTTTTACCCTTAGAAATTTATAGTGTCAGAATTCCTTAAAGAAGTTAAGAGTTGAGAATGAAATACAGAATGATCTTATAACTACATACCAGTGTTATACTCTTGTCCAGATTCACTCTAGGATCCCCGGATTCCTCTACACCCAATTATGTACCATACTCCTGGGCCAAGCTTAAAACAATCACTGTTCGAAAAGGACACAAATTTCTATTTTCATCCAATTCAACATGTGGTCTGAGATGCATCTTGGAGAGCAGGGTTTTTTTTCTTATGATATTTAAAATACTCTCGATTCCATCTGGAAACAGGTTTCCTTTAACAATGTTAGTCTATCCCCATATTTCTCTAGTTTTTGCTTCCTTTCTATCTATTTTCCAACATTTCTTAGTTGTAGCTGGAGAGATACTTATCCCACTGCACACCTTTCTTTGGGAGGCTCTTCCTCAGGCTCCCTGAGGTGGAGGTGGAGGTGAGGGTGGATTTCACCTCCTCAGCAGTTTCCCCAATCACACTCAGAATGACACCTTCTAGCTCTCACCTCCCAGGGTTCTCTTCTTTCTAATTTCCTCTGCTGAGGCTCTTTTCCAGTTTGTCCTGGGACCATATCTACTTTCACCTTGATAACTTGAAACTTTTCTGCTTCTTGGGGGAAAGGGTGGGTGGGAAGCAGCTCCTACTGCTAACCATGATAACTTTTACATAATGGCATATCAATAAATGCTTGAATGAGGGAAAGAGTGAGTGCCAATTATGATTTTCTTTCTCTGGGATGTTTGCCTCTAACTGTTTCTGTTCCCTGAAAGGAAATACCATGTTTAGACTTACTTGCTTGTTTAATTAATTAATTAATTTTGTACTTCTTTTCCAATAAAGTAGCTTTGATTAGAAGTCAGGACAAATTATTTTGTATAAAAGAGGTTCTAATGTAGAAACAAATATATGCAGCCCCAAGTATGCAACCTGAGTGCATACTGAAGTGCTGGGTATCTATAATTTGCTCATTAGAAGATTTTTATCTTCAGGCTGTAATACCTCTAATTAACATAACTTTGAAGTCTTCCTTCTGTAATGCTGCCCAAGTAAGTGATTCTCAGTATTTTCCAGTCATCTTTCAGCTAGGGTGTTGTTAAACTTAGGCATAATTACAAAACTTTTGGTGGGTATAGCAAGGTACTTTGATATTTCTACTTTACTGTCCCAGAGAACTGAGGGAAAATTAGCTCATTATGAGGGTATGAATGTCCATTGCTATTACAAGCTGTTACCACTAATTTTCTCTGAATATCCCACTCACATGGCATTAGAAGTGGTGAGATTAATTTTAAGAAAGTACACCTTTTGAGAGAATCCTATAACTTGTGCATGAGCTTGCCTATCTCTGAATGCAGGGCACAGATATTTGTATACTCCAGTATTTGATCAGGAGCCTTGGGCCTCAGGTCAAGTCTGGCCTGGAACTTCTGCCTCTGTTACTATCTACATGGTTTTAATCCAGAGTACCTGGAGAAAGTGCTCTGTAGTGGTGGCATTTCATTAGAGGTGGAGAGTTGCAAAGATTTAAAGTAGTTACAGAAACTAAAGCCAGGAATAGCTTCCTTGATTACCTTCTGTTGTCCTTATGGCTAGACCATCTAACCTCAGTGAGAAGTGCAAGATTCCCATCTTGCTAGCCATTGCTGGAACATGGAATACATTTTTGCACAGAAATAAAGTAAATGAGGTATGTGTATGGTTGGAATTATGCTGTTATTGCTTCTCATCAGATCTTTGTGGATGAGACGGGGACTCAAACCTTCAATGATTATATGCAAGACTATACTAAGTTAAAAACAAAGGTTGGAGATATCACTCATTTACAAATAAAAATCCAGGTCTGTCAAAACAGAAATGTGCATTCTCAGCTAGTTCCAATTGTTGGTGGTACTGGAATTACCACCATTCAGTTCTCTTGTGCCAAACTAACACTTAATGCTTAGAACTGGAAATAATTGCCTGAACATTACTCACCAAGGTCAGGATAAGTTATTATACTCATTTCAATATTTAGTACAAGAGCTAGGTAATACAATGCTGAAACTGTAGAAGGAAGCAATTAAAATAGGGTTGCAAGAAGGAAGGAGAACTCCCTCGGTGTGGGAAAGTTAGATTTGAAACTCTTCTGCTATAATTTCAGCCTCAGTCAGCCTCCTTGACAATTTGGTAGACAGTCATAAATTCTTTTCAAACTTGTATCATCTAGTTATCAACAGAGGAAAAGCCAGATTTTTAAGAGTTATACTCAAAATTATGGAAATAGACAATAGTCTATTTATTGTTTTGCTATTTCCTATTGTGTTTTCTATTTACTTTAATCAGTAAATTGGAGAGAGAGAGAGAGAGAGAGAGAGAGAGAGAGAGAGAGAGAAAGAAAGAAGAAAAGAAAAAAGTATCTAGCAAGGATTTTTCAAAACCTGTTTTATATCAGAGAGGTGAAAGAGACAACCTCAGGAAAAGTCCATACGCTAGACAGAGAATAGATATATTCATTCACTCTCAATTTACTGAGTGACATCTATGGGCCTGGGATGCAAAGTCAGATGTGGCCCTGCCTATCCCATGGGAGATGTATAATTATAGATTGATACAAATGATGGGCAAGGAAGGCTAACAATATTCACAGAGTGAAGGCAGATAGCAGGTGATCTGACAGGGCTTCGGGAGCCAGAAGCTTCTCTGAGGAAGCTGGGATCTCAAGGAAGGGTAAGAATTAATCAGGAAAAAGAGGTAGAGTGGGAAGAAGTTCCACAGTAAGATCCAAAATGAAGTGTGATGGAGCAGACCCAAAAGAGAGGTTGAAGGAAGGATGAGTGCGCAGAGCATGGAGGAGAGTAGTAGGAAGCAGTACTGACTACAAAAGGGGCAGGAGACAAACCACGAAGCACTTTCTAAACCTCATTACCAATTTAATCGGTAGGCTGAGGCAAATGGGGAGGGTTACATGGTGGTGGTTGGTGATCTGATCACTTGCATTTTCAGTGCTATCTCTGACTGGAGTATGGAAAAGAGAGATAGACAAATGCCAGAGAGAGAACATAGTGGTTCTAGAAAAAGATAAAATGGAAAAAATCAATATATACTTGGTAAATACACTCATTGTCAGTAGGGGATAGGTTTAATATGAAGGGCAAAGTGATTCCTAGGGTTTTGGATTTTAAATTTGGGTGGATGGTGGTGCCAGTGGTATAGAAAATAATGTAAAAGGCCCCGGTTGGTGGATGGGAACTATCCATGATTTATACTTTGGGCATATTGAATTTTGGGTGCCTTTAAGAGGTGGCAGAGGAAATAAAACAGGTTTTACAGTGTAACAAAGGTGATTCAGATGCATTGAGAACATTTGGCTTCTTTATTTTTCATAATCGATTCTTTCTTCCTCATAAAATCTGCCCTCACCTGGTAACAGAGGTGCTGGCATACTTTAACTTGACAGTTAATGGATTTCAGTTTATCTTGTGGTTTGAAATAATTTATTTTCCTCAGTATCTTTGGGGTCAATTCAGTCTTTCAGATTTCTGCTCCCCTTCCTGCATCTCCTAAGAGGATATCTGTGTGTAAAGTTTGGGGGGCATTATGTGAGCCTGCAGCACGGGCAAAGGAACTTTGCACTCACACTGATCTCAGTTCTCAGAGTTGTTGCCTCAGGGTGGTCAATCTGGTCCAGTTCCTAGACTGGTGGCCCAGGAAGTGTAACTCATCTCATCAGCCATTGGGGCTGTGGCACAAGCATCCAGTTCCGACACATTCTCTGAGTCTCTCAGTATGAATTGTTTTGTTTTTCCTTTACCATAGCACCTTTAATATTTATTTATTTATTTATTTATTTATTTATTTATATATTTATTTCAAATATTAGATCATAGTCTGACTTCTTCACATCTCTCCACTGCCAATCAGATAATTTATAAGTGGAGGGACTTTGGTCAATTTCTTCTTTGCATCTGAGCCTTGAACATAGTAATAGTATCTGGTATACAACTAAGAAAATACTAATTATTGGATTGAATTGAATGGGATCTCTTACTTCCCAAAGTTTGTTGGTACCAGTTCAAGGTACCAACAGTATTTCTACTTGCTATTTCATTTTTTAGACATAAAACCAAGTTTATTGTGTTCTGCTGACTGGTATGAAGAGAAATAGTAGTCTAAATGAAAGAAAAGTTGCTGTGAAATTGGAAACTTTTTCTAAGTCTTCTTCTCAGTGTCATATTGAAATAGTTACTTGCTTTTTTACACGTACTAAGTGGCAATCCTCATCCACTGCTCAGGTTAGAAGAGGCCAGGTTTAAGAGTAGCAATGTCTGAAAGGCCTTACGTGGGTCAGGATTAGAAAGAAACTGAGTGAAAACGGATCATCACACACACACACACACACACACACACACACACACACACACACACACTTTTCCTGTCTTTGTTTTTTTGCTATATACCTGTGCCTAGATAGTCCCATGCTGCCAATTGCAAAGTTAGAGAAAAGCAACAAAAACATAAAATTATTAAAACAACCCGAACTGTCTCCACCTTACTAGCTGCCACTTCAAGTTCTTACCTCCTGACAAGCTCTGAAAATAATGAAACACTGAGTCTCAGTTCTGCTGTGCCTAGATAGTCCCATGCTGCCAATTGCAAAGTTTGAGAAAAGCAACAAAAACAAAATTATTAAAACAATCCGAACTCTCTCCACCTTACTAGCTGCCATTTCAAGTTCTTACCTCCTGACAGGCTCTGGAAATAATGAAACACTGAGTCTCAGTTCTGAGAAAAAAAATGTACAGATTATTTCTAGACCATAGATTCTAGAGTCTAGAATTTAGACCAACATGGAACAGGGTCCATGCTTTTTCTGTTCACTAGAGTGTCCCAGAACACGAAAATGCTTGGTGCAAAGGGGGCTCCATACATATCTGTCAAATACATGAATGAAATTTCTATCTTTTCAGATAAGAAAACTTCGGTTGAGAAAGGCAAAGAGATGTGCCTAGGGTCACACCAACTGTAAGGGGTGGATCAGGAGAGGAATCCCTGTCTCCTGACGTCTCATTTGCTGCACTTTATGCTACACGATAATATTTCCTGAAGCTTAAACCACAGAAGCACTCACCCTTGAGTGCTGTAATAGGTTTCTAGAATTTATTTAAACCATAAAAAACAGCAGGACGAATGGTTGTGTTGGCTCACTTAATGGATCAGATATCCAGGAATGCCAAAAGTATATTTATTTACTCACAGGTAGCAAAAACACCCTATAATTCTTTTTGTGGTTGTCCAGTCAATGTAATTTTTTTTTCTGTTCCAGTAAAGTGTTCATTGATTACAAATTATTGTTAAAAAAAAAGACCACCACTCCAATAGAGAGTCTGAACGAGGCAAGATGTATGAACCCCCAAGCACCTGCTATGGTGCTGTGAAAATGTATGTCCTCCTTGATTTAATTCTTTAAAGATTTGCACTACGCAGAAATGGAAGCTTTCTGGTGTGGTTATATTAGTGAAATTCACCTGATAAATGAGCTAAGAAGAAAGAGGAGGTACATAATCTTAAGGGCCTGAGATGGTAAGAATCAGACATCATATGTGTGTGGTAAGGAGAGGGAGGATACATTAAAAAATATTAGTGAATAAATCTACCTTTCCTTTTGCTAGCTCCCTTTGCTGTATCCTACTTACTCAATGTGGGCTGTATCATTGATTCAAATTAAAAGTTCTGAGTTAAATGGAATAATTAAGCATTAACATTTCTTTTTATCTAGGTTTACATACATAGAATATTCAGAATGACTCTATTTTAAATTTAGTATTGAATCATCGTTTCTTTGCAAACTGCCTTGACTGCACTTTTTAAAAAAGTGCTCTTCCCTGGGGCTCCCTGGAGGTAAAATCTCCACAAGACTCTATTAAACATACAGGGCCAATCATTGTTGCTCCTGATAGGGGAGAAAATTTCCTCCAGCAACTAAAAGAATAAAGTTCCAGACTTTTATTAAAACAATCCCAGGGAATGTCTTCAATTCCATCACCTTGTTAGGAGACAGCCACTGTGTTATTACTATCCATGTTGCTTCTCTGCATTGAACCTTAGTATGCAGCTTTAAAACCAAGCCGATGTAGATCTCCCTGATCTCTGTGCCAACAATCATGTTGTCAATAAGTGTATTTTTAAGTGAGGTGGAGAAGGCTAAGAAAGAGGGAGGCTCTTGACTATCTATGTTTCTTTCTTAGACAAGTCATCTCATCATTTAAGAATCCTTGTTAATATCAAGAGAAGCACAGGCTCACTGTAACCATTTGTGCTGCTTTAAATAGCTTTCTGCTATTACACAAGTTCCAATTTTTTTCTAACTCCTGCCACATTTCTGCTATCACCCAGCCAGGAGCACCGCTGCCTTGCAGACACGCCACATGGAGGGAGTAGAGCTGAAATTAGACACAGCACACAGCCTGCTCTCTTTTTCATGGACTCAATAAAAGCACTTCCTCAGAGGAGGTATTATGTTTCCATCTTCAAGTCTGGGAGTTGGGGCACCCCAAAATGATTGTCAGCAGCCCGGTCAGAGCAAATTCAACCTCGCTCTGAACTCTGGTGGGGCTCCAGCGGGACTGTCATGAAAATGTTGACTTTTGGCCCTGAGTCTCCAGCTCTAAAGTAGGGTCTGCAGAGCCAAAGAAAACAGCCCGAGTGAAGGAGTGAGGAGAGAAAGGGGCCAAAAACCTCATCTAAAGGGCCCTCCAGCTCAGCAAGCACAGCAAGAGCCAAAGAGTGAGAAGTAAGGCCTCTCCCTTGTGCTCGGCACCTCTTAGTGCCTCTATTTTTTTCCCCTGTAAAATGAGTATTGTTGAAATCCTTGTTTCTCAAATTATGGTCCTCCGACTAAGGGCATGGTCCTCAGACTAAGAGCCTGGTAGGAAAGCAGAAACTCTGGCTCTATCCTAGAATTACTGAGTAAGGATCTACATTTTAACAGTATTGCCAAGTGATTCCTAAGCACTTTAAACTTGGATATGCTGTGGTCCAAAGGGCCCAGGTCCAAATGCCCAATAGCAAATCCATGATGGTAGACCCTTTTTAAGCACAATGAGTGTAGTTCTAATGTGAAGCCTGTCCTTCAGATTAGGAGCACTTCACAGCCTTGACCTGCATAAACCAGACCAGTGATCATTGCTGAGCTCCTACACAGCAAGGGTGCCTACCAGAACAGTCCCCTAGGGGTTTGAAATCTGACGGTGAAGAGATATATATATTCACAAGAATCTAACCTGGAGCACTATTAGAACTGAGTTTGCATATCTATCTATCTATCTATCTATCTCAAGGGGGTGGGCAGTATAACAGAGACTGCTTTGGGAGTTCTATTGGCATATGTTCTTGAGTCCTTTGGAGCTCTATGCAAAGAGGGATTTGGGACTTTTGCCAAATTCCCAGTGCCGTAAAATACAGAATTCAGACCCTATTAGAAGGGTACAATTGGCATCCATCCTTTGGGGAAAGAGCCTGGTGGAGACTGGAAATTCACCTGAGCTGTGACACTCAGGTCCTGCCCCAAATTCATCCCAGTGAGAGTTAGGAGCCAGATGTGTGGCACCACATGGACTTTTATCCTCTCTGAATACCACTCTGGGGCCCTCTCATCAGGTCCTTGAGGGGTGATGCCACCTTGTCACTGCTCTTCCAGGGCTCAGCGAGAGCCAGAGGGCTGACACAAGGAGGAACTTGAGTTTTCCATCTGCCTAGAGGTCTCCAGAGGTGCAGGAGGCACCAGGGAACCCCAGAAGTCAAGGGTAAGGGAGGTGCTGGGCATAGCTGAGTACTGCTGATGATGTAGCTGCTGAAAGCCCCAGAGAGCCATTTTTTGATAAGATCAGGCTCTTGACAGGTGACATCAGCTGTGGGAAATGATGCTGAAAGTCCTTATGCAAAATCCCTGCTGGTGGAAGTTGCTGCCACCCAAAGCAGATAACACACTACTGTACTACATCAGGCACTTTATGATATGAGCTCTAAGGGAGGTATTAGTATCTGCGTTTAACATTTGAAACTCAAAGTTGAGACTCAAAGAGGTCAAATTGTTTGTACGTAAGTGACCACGGTCAGATTTTTATTGATTTCAGAGAAGAAGGAAGAGGGAGAGAGAGAGAGAGATAAAAACATCAATGGTGAGAGAGAATCACTGATCAGCTGCCTCTGGCACACCTCCAATTGCGGATCAAGCCCACAACCCGGGCATGTGCCCTGACCAAGAATCAAAGCATCACCTCCTGGTTCATGGGTTAGCGCTCAACCACTGAGCCACGCCAGCTGGTTCCATGGTCAGATTTGAATCCAGGTCTCCCTGGCTCCAAAGCTCATGTTCCTTTTATTGGCCTCCCCAGAATCTACCCTGGGGAGAAAGGACTTGCCAACTGGAATCAAGGTAAGGCTTTGCAGGAAATCAATAGTTGTCCAGAACCTTACCCTGTGGGAGATGTGGGTAAGAATGCAAGGCGTGGTGGGCGTGGCTTAAGGCATAGTGAAGGTACGGTCAATTTGCATGTTTGTCTTTTATTAGTGTAGATTATGGATAATTATGCCTAACAAAGGTTAAATGCGTCTAATGTGAGATGACAATTTCTTATAAACTTTTAAAATTAGGACTAATTTCCAGAGAAAGTGTAAATGGAGAACTGTGCATGTGTGCACACATGTGTGTTTGCTCACAGACATGCATGTGCCCTGCTTTAGTAGGTGAGTACTCTTTATTAATAGGTGGAATGAGGTAGTAAACTTTACGGCAAGGTTTAGGGATTCTGGAAGGACTCTTAATTGCCTCCTTAAAACTACTCACCACAAACTAGAAGATACCTAAAATTCTAAAATTAGAGATTCAATTCCCTGAACTAAGCAACAGAGAGCTCTGGCCTGGTGAGTGTGATCAATTTCAACATGAGACCCATAGACCTGAGGGTCTGGCAAAAGGACCTTACTGCTTCCTAGTCTAATCTTTGCCTGACACTTGACTTCATTACATCCACCTCTGGAGGTTAGTGGCTTATTCTGTGAGAAAATATCCATCTATCCACCCATCCATCCATGAATCTTTTCATTTAATTATTCATTAACTTATTCACTTAACAAATAATTTTTTAGTCCCTCTACTCTACCATTACGCCAGATATTGTCTCTTGTCTCTCAGTAACAAACCCATCCTCATAATTCTGTTTAGAGTCCCCCATTGAGAAACACTTCTGTGAAAGTTGGGAGGCAGGAGAGGAAAAGGCATTATTTTCTGGAGCAGGAAGTACCTGGCACTGGCACATGGCAGAGGGCACTGAGAGGACAGCATTCTCTTGAGGACCATCCATTTCTATGCCATGAGCAGCTGAGATTTGGGGTGGCAGCTTTCCTGCATTTCTGGTACTTTTAGATTTCCCCAAGTCTCTCTGACCTTAGCTTGCCAGCTACCCCGTCAGAGTACCTGCTTCTGCTGCCTCTGAATTTTCCAAGCAATCTCTTCTTTGCCTCCCACCTCCCATGACACTGGATTTCCCGAAGCTGGCTGCACAGCTAAAAACTTCTTTATTGATAATGACTCGGATTCTTTCAGAAGTGAATTTGAAGCTGTCACAGAGCCTCACTGGTTGTGTCTGGCAGGAAGAGAGGGACACAGTGTGCTGGAGGAGGACTCCTGGGGACAGACTTTGTGTAACTGCCAATTTAGTTACTGTTTACAAAACTTATTGAATAACTGCTACTCCTTGGGCACAATGGTGACCAGGCCTTCATAGAACTTAAGTCTAGTAAAACAAAGAGAAGGCTAATAATGTAGGTTAGTTCAATGTTGTAAGCACTGCAGTGTGGCACTGCGTATGCCTGGGTAGTGATGGAACCCACAGAACCACCTTCTGTTGGAAGGTGGATGGGCTATGAAGGGATTGTATGAGAACCGAAGTGATGTACAAGAGTTCCTCCCATGAAGAGATAAGGGAAAAATGTTCATATCAATGAGAATAGGATTACTAAAGCCTTTGACGTGTAAAATAGCAAGAGATGTGTTTCAATTGTGTGTCTGTAGGTATCATGTGAACAAGTAATAGTTTGGTGTATGAGAAGCATAAAATAAAAATGAAGGAATATCCTCTTATCTTAAGGGTTAATTGGGCTTTCATGATCTGTCCTGAGAACCTAACCACCCAAGGTAGTCTTATTAGTCTGGGAAATGCATTTGAATACCCACCAAGTCAATTTCTGGAGGAGACTGTGAGTGTAGCAGGTGGGTGTGTAGGGGCTCTCTGTGCAGCATTATTTCCCACACATCTCCTGGCAAAGGGCCCTGACAAACAGCAACAATTAAAGCTTCACATCTTTCAATCGATATATAATGGGATAATGTAATTCCACCCATGGATGACTTGAGAATCAATCTGTCTTGCCAAACAAAAGTCTGTGTGTCAGGGAGGCTTGGTAACATGCTCTAGAAGTTGGGGAATCATTGCTATCTTTCTCCCCTCTTGGGTTTAATGAGTGCCAGAGAAATACTCTGATTCCCAGGGCTTTGTAGGAAGGTAAAAAAAACAAACCAGATTTAATGCTATTCTAAGTCTTTAGACACATTTACACATTCTCCATCTGCTCGGGAGGGAAAAAATTCAGATTTCAATAATAAAAATTATTCAGGTCTTCCTTGAGGCGACAGAAAATGCCTGTGATAAAGGAATAGCCATGAAGTGCAAAGGCGCGTTTAGGACTTAGCGCTTGCTGACTGGAGCTGCAAAGAAGCTGTGAAGGATGTGTGAAAAGTCCTAAATAAAAGAGCATACAGTATGGGTAAGAGAATGTGCTTTAAAAGAAATGCAACTGTCACAAATGAACATGGTGGGTGGAGAAGAAGGGGGGGCTGAGGGAGGAGAAGCGTATGACAAGAATGAAGATAAGCAACTGTCTCTTCTTGGAAGCTTGGCTCAGAGGAACACTATTCCGTTCTAAAATTATTGGTGTGCATTACATTCATTCAAAATACAATTTAAAATGCAAAAACCCTGAATTCGATCTACTTGTTCTTTCCACCTCGCCACCAATGAGACAGATTTCAATCTTAGAGCAACTGGAACCCATACTCCACTGAAAGGGCGATTGGGCCAGCTGCAGGATACAGTCCTGAGAGGAGGCTGGAAACCACCCAACCCCGCAGTACCCTGTCCGGCTGGCACCTGGCATGCTGTGCCAACAGTCACGTTCAGGGGATATATTTGATGGGAAGTTTATGAAATGTGTGTTACTGCTCATAAAGACTTTCTGGGATGAAGTACTGGATGTGTTTGGGATTGGTTTACAGCCAACCTGGTGGACTGTGCAGCACATTGTGAAATGTCACTTTTCTATTTAAACCCTGAAAGGGCATTGGTTTTGCATGTTTACCATTTTCATGCTATTTTGCATGATAAAACCATCTGAATTGTAGCATATGCCTTGTGTACCAGCTATATATAACAGCCCTTAAAGTATGCCTGCCCAAGTGTCTTTAGGATACTAAATAATCTAATGATCTTAAAGACATTTTTAAAGTCTCCCTTCCTCACCTTGTTTATAGTATTAAATCATTGGCCTGAAGGCTGTAAACAATGACTGCTTACATGTTCCATCATTTTTGGGTGCAGATTGATACGAATTTTAGTAATTCGGATTTATGTTAAACCAGAGAAATGTTCATTAGTCCAACCTCTGGCTCGGTGAAACTTAGTGGAGCCTGTACAAAACGAATATCTTGGTCAATGTCTGCTCCCGCAGCCAGAGGCCACACCTCACCTCCTTGCGTGATAGGCAGCTCTCTCTAGCTCCCTTGCTCATGATTCCCACCTGCTTTCTCCCACTCATCCTAGTAGCACCCCCAGCACAAATGAGCTATCTTCTAATTTCCAGTCCTGACATGGTGACTGTTCTTGTTTCTTATACAGCTTGTTGATGCCACTGCAGGCAAATTTGGGGGCACACATTCCAGTTGACTTGGAATCCAGGAACTTGTGTAACTGGACACTGTGCACTGGCATTTTCATACTACATATCTCTCTGCTGTGTGTACTGGACTAAAGAAGTTTCCTGGCATTGAATGTATGCTTTCAGTGTAGGCATTAGGAGGATTTATTTTTTTTAGTAGTGGTGACTGTTCTTGTTTCTTATACAGCTTGTTGATGCCACTGCAGGCAAATTTGGGGGCACACATTCCAGTTGACTTGGAATCCAGGAACTTGTGTAACTGGACACTGTGCACTGGCATTTTCATACTACATATCTCTCTGCTGTGTGTACTGGACTAAAGAAGTTTCCTGGCATTGAATGTATGCTTTCAGTGTAGGCATTAGGAGGATTTATTTTTTAGTAGCATTTAACTCACAAATATTTACTGTACTCTTAATAGGTACTAGGCATTGCTAGGGTTATAAACTGTGAGTGAGGCATGACTATTATTCCTGAGTAGTTAACAGTGAAGTAGGGAAGGAGATGGGTACAGGTAGCTACAATTCAAAGAATGTTGCTATCAATTCAGTATCCTCAGAGACAAACCCAATCCCTAATGGAGGCAGCACAGAAAAAGAAGCCATCATTTCGGCTGGGGGTAGCACAGAAGTCTCTATGGGAGGCAGTTTTTGGGATAGACCTTGGAGGATGAATGGAATTATAGGAAGAGAAAGTGGTAAGAGTGTGCATTGAGGTAGAAGAATTTGGTAGGCAAGAGCATAAAAACAGGTTATATCTAAGTAACAGCAATTGGGATAGTTTCCTTGGAGCAAAGGATGCACAAAAAAGATAAGAAAGGTAAATCTAAAACATCTTCCTGAAACATGTTGAACCAGGGAGTAACACGCAAAGCATGGGTGCTTAACTATTAGTGAAGATTAGTGGTTCTCAACTGGAGGTGATTTTGCCCCTCAGGGACATTTGTCAAGGTCTGAAGATACATTTGGTTGTCACAACTGGATGGGAAGAAGGAATAGAATCTAGTGAGTAGAGTCTAGGATGCTGCTAAAAGTCCTTCAAAGCCTTTACAACAGAGATTGTCATCAGTGCTGAGGCTGAGGAACCCTGAGATGGAATGAAGGAAGACTTGACTGCTAAAAGGGGAAACAAGGGTTAAGGTACTATTGAAAGGAAGGAGGATCTCAACAGGGTAGTGGCAGTAAACAGAAAAGACGAGACAGCTGTACCAAATATTTGAAATAGAATCAGCAATAAATTTGGCAACAAATTGCCCTTGGTGAGGAGAAAGGAAAGAATAAAAAGAGAATCCAAGACTTTGAACTTTTTTTTTTATAATGTTTAGGATTTTTATAGAAATGGAGTCAGCAAGAACTGTCTGGAAGGAAAAGCAATATATTCTTTTGTCTAAGGACATAGAATTGGAATCATATAAAATTAGGATGAAATCCCAACTTTTCCATTTACTAGTTGTATGGTTTGCACATGTTGCTTTAGTTCCCTGGGGCTATTTACTCATTAGTAAAATAATGAAATACCATCTCCCTCATGCGTCACCATAAAAATTAAAATAAAATAAAATCATGTCTATAGAACACATTTCCAAGCATATAGTTTTGCTCCATAAATGTGGCTATTATTCTGCCACTGCTGTTGTTAAGTCTTATTGCCCAGCTTGGAGAAATTAAAATGATGCTTCAGAAAAATCTTACAGAGCTACCTCTGACTAACACTAATCAACAAAGTCAAAGCCTTTAGCTTCAGTGATTTGGAAAACTTTTTGGCAGATAATTCGGTGTACGTGCAAATTCTACTATGTTCTTGGACTTGAAGAATAGCATGGAAGTGTTCTTTAGTGTTGTGTCTTTGGCCCCAGGTATAACTATTGGCAACAACAACCCTAACTGAAGAAATAATTACCATGTTGTTGGAGAGACATGAGACTGTACTTGCATGGCCCAATAATGGCAGAGACTGATCAAATTAATGTGTAATGAGTACCCGCTCTAAACTAACACATTGGGAGACACATAGCACTCACTAGAGGATTTGCACCACAAATCACAAGGAATAACAATTTAATCATAAATACCTTGTGGTAAATGAGGAGCAAAGACAGCGCTTAAATCATTGGGAAACAAATCAGACTTGAAAATGTAATAGACTTGAAAGTTTTTCTTTATAATATGTTGTTATATTAAATCATTTGTTATTTGAAATATGTGATATATATGACTTTTTTGTCTTGCTAGTTGATTATTATTATTTCTCAAGAAAAGTGTGCTCGGGGGGTAAGAGATCAACCAAAGGACTTGTATGCATGCATATAAGCATAACTAATGGACACAGACACTGGGGGGTAGGGGAGGCCAGGGGATTTTCAAGGGCGGGGGAAAAAAAAATAAAAAAAAATAAAAAAAAAGTGTGCTCTCATTTTTATTCATACACACTTGTGCTTTCATATATTTAAGAGAAAGAATGCATCCCATGAGAGGAAAGCTACTAGAATCCACCTTTGAGAGTTTTACAGGTGCCCTATCACAATGACCTGTGAGTGGTAGAATCGTTTAAAGCAAATATAATGATTAGAGTAACATCTGGACTTCTGATGACCCTTAAAATTTGAATTTGTTGTCTTCACACTGACATTTTATTTCTGCCACCATTCTCTAAGATTTTAGGCATTTATTGGCTATGGAATTATGTCATAGAGTGCCTGTATATTAAGATTTTTAGGTGCTACACGGGAAATGGTTCTTTAGTATAATGAAGCAGAGAAATTATAAACGAGTAAAAGACCAGAGGAAAATAAATAGGCAGGGAAGGACAACAATGAAGGAAAGAAGTGCTAGGTAGATGAAAGGGGAAAGTAAGAGGAAAACAAATAGCTGAGTGGTGCCTGGCTGGCATGGCTCAGTGGTTGAGTGTCGACCTATGAACCAGGAGGTCATGGTTCTATTCCTGGTCAGGGCCCATGCCTGGGTTGCGGGTTTGATCCCCAGTAGGGGGCGTGCAGGAGGCAGCCGATTGATGATTCTCTCTCATCATTGATGTTTCTCTCTCTCCCCCTCTCTCCCTTCCTCTCTGAAATCAATAAAAATATATTTTAAAAATATAGCTGAGTGGTTAGGTGCAAGTTAGCACCAGGAGAGACCAGATGGATTCTGAAGGTGTTGAGGACACTTCACAGATCCTTTCAGTTCTTTTAAGAACTTTGCTTCCCCTTCAACTTCATCATCTCTTAGTAGTTATTGTGAAGTGTGTGTTGTCCTTCTCTCTGTCTCTCTCTCTATATATATCTCTCTTGTGAAGTGTGTGTTGTCCTTCTCTCTGTCTCTCTCTATCTATATCTCTCTGTCTTTGTCTCTCTCTTTCTCTCTCTCTCCTTCTTTCTCTCTCTCTCTTTCTTTCTCTCTCTCTCTCTGTAACTTTAATTCTTTACAGTTTAATTGAATACAGGGAGTACTTGGAAAGATGGCTTGAAGACATAACTAAATTAGTTGAAGTTTTTTTTTTTAATCCTTTTCGCAGTTACATAAAATGTGTAAACAAAAAGAGATAATTTTTTTTAATCCCCATTAACAATTCTTAACCATGGGACTAACACTTGCCAAGGAAGACTGTTAATGAGAATTTAGGAAATATGGTCCAGCCACTTCTTTCTAAAAATCTTTTACAGAAGGTGACACATTCTCGTTGTTACAAAACATCATCTCCTTTGCAGTGCGTGTGATGCCAATCAACACTATTCAATGTGGTTGGTACATAATAGATTTTCAAAAAATATTTTTTAATAAATAAATTATTTCAAAAGTAGGCTTGTAGAGTTGTCAAGGCAGGCATCTACCAATATTTTAAGTCCCCATGAAAACAATTTCTGGTTGTATACTCACATATTTGAGAATTTAACTGTACATACATATGCACATTTATGCATATGTATTCCTATAATTATATGCATGCACACACATATTCTGGACTTCATTTGAAAGGTTTATGTATGATGATACATTGTATATAAAGAGTGTCTTTATGTTGATATCTATTCAAGGCATGTATAGCAACTGTACATATGTTATACCATATGGCAGAACTTCAAACACCGTCTCTCAGCTTTATTCTTAGAGTCACTGAAGATATTCCTTTTGCAATAAGACAGCCTTAAAATAGGTCACAGGCCTCAGGAGTCAATTTTTTCTTTACATTTTTAATTTCCCCTTTTTCTTTTTCTTTATTTTTATTGAATTTATTGGGGTTGCATTGGTTAATAAAATTATAGGTTTCAAGTGTATAATTCTATAATATATCATTTGTATATTTTATTGTGTGCTGACCACCCAAAGTTAAGTTTCCTTCCATCACCATTTATCCCCTCTTTACCCTCTTCTACCTCCCCCAACCCTCCTTTCCCTCTGGTCACCATACTACTATTATCTGTGTCTGAGTTTTTTTCCTTGCTTAAGCTCTTCACCTTTTTCACCCAGCCCCCAATTCCCTCTCCTCTAACAATTGTCTGTCTGTTCTCTGTCTCTATGAGTCTGTTTCTATTTTGTTTGTTAGTTAATTTTGTTCATTAGATTCCACATATAAATGAAATCATATGGCATTTGTCTTTGCCTGGCTTATTTCACTTAGCATAATACTCTCCAGGTCCATCCATTCTGCTCCAAAAGGTAAGATTTCCTTCTTTTTTTTATGGCTGAGTGGTATTTCATTGTGTAAATGTACCACAGCTTTTTTTTATACACTGATCTACTGATGGGCACTTGGGCTGCTTCCAGGTACTTTGCTATCAAAGAACTTTTACATCCTTCATTTGTGATTCTTTGTATATTTTCATCTATTCATCATCTGTTGTAACTTTCATGATTGTTAGAAGATAAAGTTGAAAAACTGTCCTCAAAGACAGAATCAAGAATCTTATAGATGGCCCTAACCGGTTTGGCTCAGTGGATAGAGCGTTGGCCTGTGGACTGAAGGGTACCAGGTTCGATTCTGGTCAAGGGCATGTACCTTGGTTGCGGGCACATCCCCAGTAGGGGGTGTGCAGTAGGCAGCTGATCGATGTTTCTCTCTCATCAGTGTTTCTAGCTCTCTATCCCTCTCCCTTCCTCTCTGTAAAAAATCAATAAAATATATATATTTTAAAAAGAATCTTATAGATGGAAAAAAGGGAGAGAAAAGATAAAATGAATTATGAAAATGCCAGCTGGCAGGAATTTTAGAAAGGAAAATTATAGTGGAGATAATTATCCAAAAATTATTCAAAATATGCCCCACGAATGATAAAGATACATTTCTATATTCAAAGGACCCATATACATTGATAATGCATTCTAATACATTGATAAAAAACAGAAACAGAAAAGATGACATGACGAAGCATCATAAAATTTCTGAATATTAAAAAAGAAAAATCTGAAAGGCTGCCAGCAATAATAAAATATCACATAGGAAAGACCAGGAATCAGAATAAAGTCATATTATTCAAGGATAATTAGAAGTGTAAAGAAAAGGAAGATATGCTTCAAAATTCTGAGGGGGGTAATGATTTCTGATCTAAAATTCTACATGTAAAATTATAAAAGATACATGTGGTAGAATAAAGTAACTTGGAGAATCTATGTGATACCAAAAAAATTACCTTCAATGTGCTTTTTCTAGGCAACCTAGTGAAAGGATGGTATAAAGCTAAAAAGACATAGGATCCTAGAACAAAAGAATTCAACCTAGGGGAGAGGTACTGGGAAATGTCAGGATGATGGCTGTGTAGCAGTTACAGAGAGATTAAAATCTAGATTGAAACAAGATCAAAATATCTAGGAGGAATACCTTCAAAATGAATTGATGGATCAGTTGGTGTAGGACCTAAGGTCAACAAACTATGGCCCAGGTCAAACCAGCCCCTTGCTTGTTTTTGTAAGTAAAGTTTTATTAGATCATCCCATGCCCACTCATTTATGTTGTCCCAATGTGAGTTGAGTAGTTGCAGCAGAGACCATATGGCTCACAGTGCCTGAACTCTTCATTCTTTGGCCCTTTACAGAAAAAAAAACTCCCCTAGCCCTATATTAGATTATTGAAAGAAGTTTTACATTCTTGGGATATATTAATGATAGAGGGAGGGAGAGAGAGAGAGAGAGAGAGAGAGAGAGAGAGAGAGAGAGAGACATAGACATAGACATATAAATATGGAAAACCATGAGAAAAAACAAACCAATTATTAAAGCTAGAGAACATTAAAAGTTGAATAAGCAAAGTACTATTTAGGGATATTTGTTTCAAATTGTGACATATTTTTAATGAAAAGGTGGTGTGTAGGTATGTCTTGGGGTGGATAGGCAAGGAAGCTAAAATATTTAACTTCCACAGTAGGAAATGGAAATATAATGTCTAAAATAGAAAAATAATTTACGACAGTAAGGACATAATTTAGAATCATGGAGGTATATTTCAGGAGAAAATGCTTAAAATGGTTGCCTTTAGAAAAGAAGAACCCAGGGGTAAGAATGTAGTATTATTTGATTACTAGAAGCCCGATGCACGAAATTTGTGCAAGAGTAGGCCTTCCTTGCCTTGGCTGTTGGCACCAGCTTCCCTCCGGCACCCAGGACCATGCTTCCCTCGCAGAGGGAGGCCCCGCCCACCCTCTCCAGCCTGCTGATTGGTGGCCTGGGCCTCCCTCTGTGGGGTGATCATGGGGTGATGGCCAGGCACCTGACCAATTGCATCGCACCTGCCTTGGCTGGCCTGGCACCAGTGGGTGTCATAGCATGGTCCCGGATGGTCGTTCTGCTGTTCAGCCATTCAGTCAATTTGCAAATTACACTTTTATTATATAGGATGTAAATCGCACACATACTACTTGGTAAGCATAAAAATTAAATTTAAAATATAGCAAATAGTATTAGTGAATCATTAAAATGTACTGAGCTTCAACCCTGGTATGCATTTTGTTTTAGCAAACATCTATATTTGAAGGGCCCCTCTGATAAAAAGAAAAAGGACAGAAAGCATTGCTTAAGGTATGGATGAAATGACACATTTAAGTTGAAGAATTCCCATGTTCACAGCACTCAATCCAGGGCAGGCCCAGCTGTACACATCTTCTAACATATGGTAAATTTTCTATCCCTTATCTCTTGATATCAGTTTTCATGCTCAGAGTCACCAAGGGGCTATTTTGTGGAAGGAGAATCTACTGAAATGGGTCACGGACTTGGTAGCTAGAAATCTATCCATTTTTTTAACATGGAAAAAATATATGATTCAATACTTTGTAAACAAACAAAATAAACGCAGTCCCCATACTCTGAATATATGAAACAATTATTTAAGTAACTTGTCACTTTTTATATTTTGAGAATATTGCATCTGTATTTTCTTCTGTATCTTTCTATATTTTTTGTTTGTGCAGCTAATATTCCTGGACAGAGAATAGAATCATTCATTTTAGTTTATTTTTTTATTAAAAATAAAAATGGCTACATTAAAGCATAAATACATTAGTCTCATCACAGGTGAAAATTAGTCACCACTAGCTGTCAGGTTTATGATTTTTTTGCAATGAGCCAGGTCAAATAAAAGTCAGGTATAAAGAGCTGTGGATCTTTGTGTGAAGAATGTACATTTAGAAATGTGTGTGTATGTGTGTGTGTGTGTGTGTGTGTGTGTGTGTGTGTGTGTGTATACACACATTTATACATTCTTCGTGATTCTAAGAACACGATTTGACTAAGTGGCTACTTTTATGTAATATGGTGCCATCCTTAATTTAATATTTCTATAAGAAAAATTTAAGTTTAAGCAATGAATCAATTGGGCAGAAAAATATAACAAATAAGTGAAATTGGCACTTCTTTTTCTAAACCCCACAGGAAGCTGGTCCACTGCTGTGAGCTTACCAAGTGGAAGAGGAGTCTAGGTTGGAGTCCCCAGAGGACTTTCGAAAGGTCAGAACAATGCCTGGCTTTTCACAGGCTTCGGGCCTGGACTTTGTTCCTCTGGTAAACATGTTTGTAGCACAACAAGCGTCAGCAGTTCATCCTGAAATCTGCAGTGTGATCACAGTGTTGTCCATCAGAGTAAACTCAGGTCTTGCTTCTTATCTCGTTTCACACTTTCAAAGGGCTCATCCAAGCATTGATTTCCGGAGATGATTTGCTCCAGGTTAGCTTTTTTTTTTCTTTTTTGACAGAGTGAATCAAAAGAAAGCCCTACATTTAATATCCGATACCCACCGCCACCACCCCCCAGCTTGGGGAGGGTCAGCTGTTCGTAAACCGGGGGCCTGTGGGGACTGCTTTGAGAAAACTGCAGCTACCTCTTGTGTATGGATGTGGACAGCAAGCTACAAAGGGTTCTCTCTCTCTTTACTCACAGTCAGTTGCTGAGAACAGTTTTTGTTTTTGTTATTGTGGCAAAAATCCCTGAAGTCTTCTGTGTTCTTTGCTGTCGATGTTCAGGTGCTACCATGAAGTAAATGTGTCACCTAATAAGTGCATGTGTAAAGGTGCGTAAAGGCGTCATGAACTCAGAGGCGGGCAATGAACAGGCAGGCAGGATAGCGTTGCTGCCTTGTCATAGGGAGACTGGTTCAAAGTGGGAGGAAAGTATTTGCTAATATAATCTACACTTTCGAATATCCATTGTTTACTTGAACTTTGTAGGCATATGCTCAATGGAGGGCACAGAAAAGGCATTTACAGAGCTCATTGAAAGCAGGCTTTAGGCAGCTCTTGCCACAGCAACAGTAGCATATTAATCACATTGCTGATCACAAAGCTTCCTGCCCAGGGACAGTGCATGGGCTTGACAGAATGCAGGGTAAACAGTAGGACATATTAAGTGTGCTGGAGCCTTAGCTGCAAGCTGTTTCCCGCTCCACTGTAGGGGTTTCAGGGTCCAACCTGAAGCTTTGTTTACCTGGGGCACTTAATTGAAAATTCCAGTTCAATGACTTATTGATTCAGTAAAGCAACAGACCTGACATTCTAATCAAGCAATTATTTATTGGGCATTCATAGAATGTGAGTATGTATGACTGTAGAGTAGATGGAAACAGACCTGTGGTATAAATGTTTAAGTCTGTTGGACCTTACAGCAACCAGACCTTAAAATAGAAGTTATGTCCACCCAAGGCAGGTGTTCCACCTTAAGAATATATGTATTTTTTAAACTTGGAAATTTAGGGGAGAAGCAAAAGGCCACATGGAGAATGAAGCCTGCATTATGAAATTATCTAGGTACACTTTCTAAGGGAAACTTTCAGGTTATACACAATGTGGTTCATGTTAACTGAGAATGAGCTATATTAGGGAGCTGGCAAGCTCTTATGCCAGGATGATGAGTGAATGTGTGGTGCTGGTGCCCATCCCAGTTTGGTCTAAACCCACCTCTCTTCCGTCCTAATTCCTTATGGCTATGCCTTAACCACCTTACCTGCTCTGTGTCACGGTATTTGACACAGGGCCATCAGCAAAGTTAATAAGATGTTTACTCCCTCTGTCAGCAACTGCTCAAAGCAAAAAGCTTTCTGCCTTATTTACACCATGCTCTACAACTATATTTCTGTTGCAATCTCTACTTTTGTTCCTGAGAATCCATGTAAAATAGAAAAAACAAAAGTGGCTTATACTTTCAAATGCCAAGAATTCTTACTGTTCTTATAATGAAAACTAGAGGCCCAGTGCACAAAAATTTGTGCATTCGGGGGGGGAGGGAGTCCCTCAGCCTGACCTATGACCTCTTGCAGTCTGGGACCACTAGGATGATGTCCACCTGCTGGCTTAGGCCTGCTCCCTGGGGGATTGGGCCCAAGCTGGCAGTCAGACATCCCTCTGGCAGCCTGGCAGCCCTCGGGGGATGTCCACTTGCCAGCAGGGAGCAGGCCTAAGCTCCTTAGCACTGCTGGGGAGGCGGGAGAAACTCCCACCACCACTGCTGTACTGGCAGCCGTCAGCCTGGCTTGTGGCTGAGCAGAGCTCCCCCTGTGGGAGCGCACTGACCACCAGGGGGCAGCTCCTGCATTGA
>NW_005360124.1:3390863-3396338 GCF_000412655.1 Myotis brandtii | reverse complement strand
GCAGGTGGGAAGCTTGGCTTCTTCCATCATTGGGGCAACCAAGCCTCCTGCTTGCTCCAGCTCCATGGCTGCCGGCCGCCATCTTGGTTGGGTTAATTTGCACATAGTCGCTCTGATTGGCTGGTGGGCATGGCTTAAGGCATAGCGAAGGTACGGTCAATTTGCATGTTTGTCTTTTATTAGTATAGATATTACCTGTTGGGTGTTTGTTGTGTGTGTGTGTGTGTGTGTGTGTGTGTGTTTGTGTTTTGTGGTATTGAATGCCTCTGGCTTATTACACATGCTTATTAATTCTTTGGTGAATGATTGAATGTTGCTTAGATGATAACTCATTTCCCAGTTTGATATTTTTTGTTTCACTTTAGAAATCTATGGTCTCTAAGATTGAGACAAAAGGCCTCATCCTGGGGCTGCCCATTTCTCTTAGAACTCTACTATTTATACATTCTCACTTCTTTTAGTTATATATAAACATTGTACTAGATAATTAAAATGGTTTGAAGAAAAAGTCTACACCATGACCTTGTCAGTATTTAAGATATTTAAAAGATGTCATGTAAGTACACTTTACATGACAAAGCAATTAGAAACAAAGCTAGAAGCATCACACTTCTTGATTTAAAGCTATATTACAAAACTATAGTAATCAAAACAGTATGGCATTGGCATTAAAAATAGGCTCATAGACTGATGGAACAGAATAGAGAGCCCAACTATAAACTCATGAATATATGATCAACTAATTTTTGACAAGGATACAAAGAACACACAATGCAGATAGGATAGTCTCTTTAATAAATGATATTTGGAAAACTGAATATCCACATGCAAAAAATAAACAAACAAAAAAAAGAACTTGGGCCCATATCTTACACCACTCACAAAAAAATAACTAGAAATGCAATACCTACAACCATAAAACTCTTAGAAAAAAGGAAAGGGGAAAAGCTCATTGAAGCACAGGCAACAAAAGAAAAAACAAACAAATAGAACTACATCAAACTAAAAATCTTCTGCACAGAAGAGGAAATAGCCAATGAAATGAAAAACCAACCAACAGAAAGGGAGAAAATATTTGCAAATCATCTATCTGATTAGGAGTATTCAAAATATATAAGGAACTCGATAGCAAAAACAAAACAAAACAAAAGAAATCACACAAAACTATCTGGTTGAAAAACAAATAATTGGATTTTTTTTTTAAAAAGAGCAAAGGACCTGAACAGAGTTTTTTAAAAAATTAATAGATACATGAAAAGGAGCTCATCATGACTAATCATTAGAGAAATGCAAAACAGAACCACTATGAGATTTGACCTCACATCTGCAAAGGCCCGATTATAAAAAAGACAAGAGATAAGATAACAAATACTGGCAAGAATGTGGAGAAAAAGGAACCCTGTACATGGTTGTGTTAATCATTTCACAATGTATACGTATATCAAATCACCACATTCTATACTTTAAATATTTGCAATTTTATTTGTCAGTTATTCCTCAAAAAATTGGGGGGGGGATTCCAAGGAGCAAGGCCTTGGCATAGCTAGAATAAGAATTAAAGTACAATTTGTGAGGTTTGGGTAATTCAGGGAATGCCACATGACATCTAACAAGGGTGTTGTTATGTGGGTAGGATTTGAGTAAGCAGACTGGAGAATAAAAAGCTGTTCATGGTATGAAATAGCATGGAAATGCCTTCCAGGAAATAGGTATTGCTCAGTCAACCTTGCAAAGACTTCAACCTCCTCCTTTTCCAAGCTCTTCACCTCCCAAGTTGAAGCTATGGGTATTTCCATAGCTTTCTGTACATGTGTCTGTGATAGCATTTACACATCATATCCTCTTTCTTGACTTAAGTTCTTCACATTTTATACCCAGTACCCGGATCAGTATCTAGCATATAACAGGTAGTCAATAGACTTTGTGACTGAATGAAAGAAAGATTGAATAATGAATGGGAGATAAAAAAAAACAAACAAACAAACAAACAAAAAAACAAGAAAGGGCTTGTGATGAGATAAAAATATAGAGATGAAACTTCATGAATGGAAAGCTTATAGCAACTTCTCCCCTATACAGAGTAAAACAGAAAGGCCTTTCCATTGACTGCAAGGATGTATAGGATAGTAATATAGGCTCCTTCTCTAAATTTGCTTTCTTCCTTCTATTTGGTGCTCACTCTGTTCCAGCCACAATGGCCTCCTAGATGTCTCTCACCTGGCATCCCCCTACCTGGGGCTTTTCCTATTCCTCTGTCTAGAATGTTCTCTCGGTTATCTGCATGGCTGCACCTTCACTTCAGTCAGTAATGCGTGCACATCCCCTAATCAGAGAGCCCTTCTCTGACCACCCTATCTGAAAGAGCATCCACAGACCTGTTCCCTTGTCATGCTGGACATTTTTCACTGATTTTTCTTTTCATTGTCTGTCTCCTCTCCCTAAAATATAACTCCTATGACAGCACAGTCTTGCTGCCTAGCACATAGTTGACACTCAATATATATTTCTTGAATGAATAAATAAATTAGTGATAAAGATACAGGGCTAGATTTCATAGGTGATTTCAGTATGAGAGCATCTTCATGAAAAGTGGTCATTTCTAACGGCTTATCTTGCAGCAGCATGCAGAGTGGACTGAATGGAGAGCTTCACAGAGCAGGAAGCTCATTAGGTGGTGTCAGCTGAGCGGGCCTGGCTTGGGAGGGGAGCTTTGGAACAGCAAGGGAAAGCTTGGTCCATTCAGGCAGGTCACCACC
The DNA here is from genome assembly GCF_000412655.1 of Myotis brandtii. Classification (NCBI taxonomy): domain Eukaryota; kingdom Metazoa; phylum Chordata; class Mammalia; order Chiroptera; family Vespertilionidae; genus Myotis; species Myotis brandtii. The sequence goes on along the minus strand of NW_005360124.1, from coordinate 3,393,582 downwards.
AGTAGGTCTGATTCTCTTGGCATTTTGGAGATATTCCTTTCTCAACCTTTTTTCCTACTTAAAGAGGTCAGTGACTTTTCAATAATCCCAGGTTGTCTGAGGTAGTTCCCTCTCCTTCAGTGTTTTTATGCAGCATAGAGCTACAGAATTGTTCCATTAAATGCCTATCTCTAATCATGAAATTTGCATGCAGAAAGCACTTAGCTCATCTGGAAGGAACTCTGAGGGCTAGAGTGAGCACTTAGCAGGTTAGGCAATCGCGAGCTTAAAGAATTATGTTCAGTTGCACTAGGCAGATTTGAGTGCACTTCTGGAAAATAATTTAAATCTTCACCGTCCCCCTCCCTCGACCAAGACATACCCTCCTCAAACCTTATGCCCAGCAAGCAGTCTCAGACCTGATAATAAGCTAAAGCACCTGACAGTTAGTCAGTCAGAGGATGTGGAAGGAAGTGCTGAAAATGTTCTCTTCCTAATTCAGATACTTTAAGGCAGCTCACCACGCAGCCCTTCTGACCACTGGGCCTAAAGAGGGATTTTGAGTCTGTTATACTGTAATTCCAGTTTGGCCTTATAAAACGCTTTGTTTTAAGCCTGCTTGGAAGCAGTGCTGTGCAAGCAGATTATTCATTTGCCATCTCTCCCTCACAGAATTTTATTTTTTTTTAAGTCCTGGTTTGGACTCCTGTGGGGTGTTTCTTTTTCCATAAATAAAAGGCATAAGGAAAGAAATATGAGTACCTGACAGTGTGAAAAGCACCCCAACTGGATTCTGCAGATGAGCTAGAAATGACAGGTGAACACGGTGTCTTAAAGGCACCCCAGGGGATTCTCTCTCTGATGTGAAGGGAACAGCAGGGTCCATCCTTTCTGATTTAGTCTTTGACGGGCTGCTTTTCTGACAGTGGCTGCAATGTACTAAGTGCTGGATTGGGAGAAGGATACAGCTAAAGGGCACCGGTTGCCAATGGCAGGGGAAAGATGGGCATCCGCGGAGCTCCGGAGATGAAATCTGAGAGGTGGAAATTAGAAAAACCTCTCAGAAAGCAGGCTTGTATTTAATTTGCAAATGTCAGAACCTTCACCTTGATGATAGTGTTTTGGGAATGAATGAAGAGACTGACAGATAATGCATCTCTTTTTAGATGTAGTTTTAGTTGAGAACTAATGCACTCTCACAGATATGAACTTGGGGGATTTAAAAATGGGAATTACCACGCCTCTCACTGGTTGACAGATAGCAGTATTTATTTACCACATGCATTTTTTTTAACTCTTTCATTCTGTCTGTGGAGAAATAAGATGGTAAGAATCAAGATTTTTCCTCCAACTTCTCAGGGGAGATCATGGCTTACACCAAGAACATATAGGAATGTAATTTTACAGAGTTGCTAGAAACACATGTACATAGACTACTTATATGATAAAAATTCTCAAAAGGACAAAATTATCGACGATACAGTAACAATAGAACGATAGATATAATTCTAATTTGTATCTAATTTCTTTTCAAGTGCAATCTAGAGATATCAAACGAATAGATTTGCCCCTTTGATGGTCAGGTCAATATTTTGAGATATAGCTCCCATTCTATTTCTTTTGTATAGCTATAGAAGTATTTTTTCTTCAAACTCAAAGTTACTTTGACACCTTGAATAAATGTATGTCTCCCAGGGTGTACAATTTATTCTTAGAAAACAGTGTACTTAGGTTTCTTCAACATAGCTATTAGCTAACTATTTTATTGGTATATCTTTTTTTTTTTTTACCCCATAGTTTTCCTTCAAATGGGAATCAGTGAACTACATGATATATTTAAGTGCAAAGCCAGCAGATGGTCAGGCTGAGATGAGAACATATGGTTGAATATATTGTTTGGTTCAATCTTCCATTGGCACAGAAGGCATATTCATCTTAATAGTCCCCTTAGCACCTGAGTAAAGAGGGTAAGAGATTACCATCATTCTGGGAAATATCTATGGCCATCATTGGAAGAACTTTACCATTCTACATATGAAAAAGATTTGAGTTGGGCATTTTTTTTAAAAGCCAACTACAAGAAAAGCCTAGCATAAAGATTTTTTTCCTTCTCTTAAAAATCAATTTTACTGAGGTGTGCTTCACACCTCAGTAAAATTTAATAAGTTTATTTCAATTACAGTGAATTTTGACAAATATATATATATATAGTTACATAACCACCACTAATGTTAAGATATGGAACAGTTCTGCCCTAGCTGGTTTGGCTCAGTGGATAGAGCGTCAACGTGTGAACTGAAGGGTTCCAGGCTCTCTCTGAAATCAATAAAAATATATTTTAAAAAATATATGGAACAGTTCTGTCATTTTAAGTTCTCTTATTCCCCTTTTTGATGATTCTCTTTCCATCACCTTAGCCTATCAACCAGTGAAGTACTTTCTGTCACCATAGTTTTGCCTTTTCTAGAATTTTATATCAGTAAAACCATACCATATGTACATAGGCTTTTGAATCTGGCTTCTTTCACAAATAAAAATATTTTGTTGTCTATATCTTTTTTCTTGCTGAGCAATTTTCCATTGTGTGGATATACTTACTTTCTTACTTTTTAGATGCAGTTTATATATTCACTTGTTGATACACATTTTGGTTGTTTCAGTTTGGAGCTGTAATGTAAAAAGCTGCCATGAGCATTCATGTACAAGTAGTAATGACATATATATATCTTATATTTATGAA
>NW_005360124.1:3384424-3390771 GCF_000412655.1 Myotis brandtii | reverse complement strand
TTATGACTTGGGCAAATACTTAGAAGTGGACTTACTAGGTTGTATCAAATGTCTTTTTTTCTTTTGGTCTGGAGGACTTTTTTAAATTGAGGTGAAATGCCCATCACACAAAATTAACCATTCTAAAGTAAATAATTCAGTAGTATTTAGCACAGTGGTTCTCAACCTGTGGGTCGCAACCCCTTTGGAGGTCGAACGACCATTTCACGGGGGTCGCCTAAGACCATCAGAAAACACATATATAATTACATATTGTTTTTGTGATTAATCACTATGCTTTAATTATGTTCAATTTGTAACAATGAAATTGGGGGTCACCACAACATGAGCAACTGTATTAAAGGGTCTCGGCATTAGGAAGGTTGAGAACCTTCCTAATATGATTTAGCATATTTGTAATACCATGGAACCACCAGCTCCAACCAGTTCCAAAATATTTTAATCACTCCAAAAGAAATCCCCATACCACTAATCAGTTACTCCATATTAACCACTATCCCCAACTCTGGCAACCACCAATTTGCTTTCTGATGCTATGGATTTACCTAATCTGGCCATTTCATATAATTGGTGTCATTAAATATGTGACCTTTTGTGGCTGGTTTCTTAGCATGATTTTGAGACTCATCAATGTTGTGAATTTATAAGTATATCATTCCTTTTTATGCCTGAATAATATTCAATTATATGTGTATACCACAATTTATTTATCAATTCATCTGTTGCTGGGCATTTAGGTTATTTCCAGTCATGCTGCCATTAACATTTGCATACAAATATTTGTTTGTGTATCTGCTTTCAGTTCCTTTGGGTGTATACCCAAAAGTTGAAATACTGGGTCATATGGGAATTCTATGTTTAAATTTTTGAGGATCCACCATACTTTCAATGGTAGGGTTTCAATTTCTTCACATCGTTTTCTATTTTTTAAAAATCATAATCTTCCTAGTAAGTTGATGTGGTATCTCATTGTGGTTTTGATTTGCATTCTGCCAATGTTGCTTCACATATTTTGTATCATTTTGTGCATACATGTTCACAATTTTATAACTTCTTCATGTATTAACCCTTTTGTCAGTATATAATACTTTCTAAGTATTATTTTTATCTTAAAGTCTGTTTTATCTGGTATTAGTATAGTCACACCGGCTTTCTTTTGGTTACCACTTATATGGAATATCTTTTCCGTTCTTTCACATTTAAACTATTTATGTCTTTGGACCTAAATTGTATCTTTGTATCCATTTTGCCAGCCTCTATCTTTTAATTGATAGATTTAATTCATTTACATTTAAAGTGATTACTGCTAAGGAAGGGCTTAATTCTGCCATTTTGTTGTTTTATATGTGAGAACTTTATTTGTTCTGCAGTTCTTCCAATACTGCCTTCTTTTGTGTTTGGTTAAATTTCTCTAGTCTGCCATTTTTATTCTTTCTTCGGTTCCTTTTCTGTATAGATGATAGTTATTTTCTTAGTGGTTACATAGATTAAAACCATTGGGATTAAGATCAACAAGCTCCGCAAAGACCCAGCTCATCTGCAGAAAGATCCACAAGAGATAAAAAAAAAACAATGTTTGTTTTTATAATCCACTGTGTGGTATAAAATAAAATAAACATTTGGTCTTTGCCCTCAGCTCCTGGCACATAACTCCTAAAACTTGGTTTTTATAATCCACTGTGTGGTATAAAATAAAATAAAATAAAATAAAATAAACATTTGGTCTTTGCCCTCAGGTCCTGGCACATAACTCCTAAAACTTTTAGAATTTTTTATCTTTTGTATGCCAATGATATGATTTATAGGAGGGCCCAGGAGAGGGGCTGGTCAGGAGAAAAGCCACCATGAGATTAAAGAGTTAGAACTTCCATCCCCCCCCAACCCCCAACCTCTAGGGAGGAGAAAGAAGATGGAAAATGAATCCAATAATCTACAGCCAGTAATTTAATCAATTATGCTTATGTAACAAAACTTCCATAAAACCTCTTCAACAATGAGATTTGGAGACTTTCCATACTGGTGAACACATTGATGTGTTGGGAGGGTGACATGCCCAGAAAGAGCTCAGAAGCTTTGCCCTCCCCTTTACCCCATACCTTACCCTATACATCTCTTCCATTTAACTGTTCCCGAGTTGTATCCTTATAATAAACGGGTAATCACAGGTAACGTACTTTCCTGATTTTTGAGTTGTTTTAGTGAATTATTAAACCTAAGGAGGGGGGTTGTAGGAACACCCACATTTGTAATCTTCTGGGCAAAAGTGCAGGTAGCCTGGGCATCTCAGTTGTGGCTGGTATATGAAGTGAGGGCAGTCAGGTGGGATGGAACCCTTAACCTGCAGGATCTGTAGTAGCTCTGGAAATCAGTGTTTGAATTTAATTGAGTTGCTGAACACCCAGTTGGTATCATAGAATTGATGTGGAAAACAACATGTATTTGGGTAATGTTTGTTACGTAGTATTATTGCAATATAAACCTGACAACTACAAAAACTATTTCCTCAATTTCCTCACAAAATTTAAAAAGAAAGTTAAATATTGAAATAAAACATTTGGTTAATTAACCATAAATTTAGCTGTACATTTCCAGTATTTTTAATGTGATCTTGATGTACATATATGTATGCAAGGCTAGCTTAATGCTTAGTCAAAAAATGCAAAATTATAGGAGCTCCTAGGAAGCTTTATTTCATTAATCAGCTAAGATTCAGTGACATAAATATTATATAGGGATAATGAAGTAATACTTAAAACTATTTTTGTCATGTATATCTTCCAGTGACTAAACTTATGAGTCTTGTTAAAGACTTTTATTTTTTTAAAGAAAAGAAGGGAGATTATTTACTTTTGTTTCCAGAAACAAGTTTCTATCTCAAACACTCTAAGGGTGAAGGCCAAAGAGAGCCTCTTCTCTCTCCTGAATCTCAAAGTCTCTGCTGCATCTACCCCCTTGTGAGCAAAAGGGAGCTGCAGGGTCTTTGCCTGGTGTCTATCTCAACAGCAGTTCTCTCCATCTGCTGTGAGATACAGCCAGGATATCAGAAGTGCGGCAAAACCCAGCTAGTATTGCCAAATTTTAAGCAGGGAAGAGGTGACTTTTTACCTTTAAAAAGTTTTAACTTTATAGTATAAAACTGGCATTCCGTCTCCATGGCTGGAGGCTACTTTATTCCTCTGACATAGATGACTGAGAAGCCTTGGAACATAAATATATGCAATAAGCCAATAATTCTGCCTGCCTTTCTGCTGCTCCTACAGGGTATCTCAGTGCTGGCAAACAGAAGGGTAATGGGAATTAGAAGGAGGGGAAAAACAGCAATAAAAATATAAATCAGAGAAAGAAGGAAATCCATTTGCTCCTTGGCAGCAGAGACAGTGCTCGGCTAATCCATGCTGAGTGCAATCCAATACTCCTTTATATAATCCTGTGCCGGTGGAAGAAAATTAAAGTTTAATGCAATAACGGCTGACACAAATCACTTTTGTTGCCCAGAAGCAGATTAAAGAATAGTTAAAATCATACAAATCTAATTTCTTTTTTTGGGTTGTTGTTGCTTTATTCTGTAACATCTCGATGCTTTAATCCCTAGCATTGGTTTTTTATTAAACATGTATTACCAACATAAGAGAGACTGTGGAAAAAACAGTGACAGCTAGGAAATGATTTGTGCTCAAATGGTACATGTTAAAGCTCTTTCAAAATCCATAAATTTTTCATAGGTTCATAGAGGTTCGTGCCTTTAATCAATCTGTGTCAAGGGAATTTTAAAATAAGCATAAAAGTAATGGAATGCTATCAAATATAATTGGAGCTGAAAAGAACCATGGCAGTCCATCAGCGATCACACTTGCATTGTGTGTGTGTGTGTGTGTGTGTATGCGCACGCACATATGTGTGTTGGCATGGTGTATTTCCATTCTCTATTTTGATTACTGCCCTCAGTGGGACAATTTGAAAACCTTATATAAAGAGAGACATGAATTTTAAGAAATCGTAATGTTTTCAATTTCCCCCTTTGTCTACTCCCTCTACAGGAATTACTGTCTTTGAAAAGATAGTGACTTGCCTCATCTATGAAATAGACTTGCTTCATGAGAATAGAGGCATTTAAAAAAATAAAATAAAATAAAAAATAGTGCCATCCCCACCCCATTAACCTATATAAAATGTCCCTTTCTGAATACAAATGCTGTAAAAGGTTTAGAACTTCCCTGCTCTACCCAAAGACTCAGGATCAACAAATGAAGCGAAGACTCATGCGCATTTTCTTCCTAACAACACTTTGATGAAGCAGAGAAGCTTCTGCAGAAATTCTTGCTGGAATTAAGTAAAACCTCTGCTGTGACGCCACAGGTTTCCAGCAATGCTCCCGGCGATCCTGTGGATGGCTCTGAAACAAGCTCTGTTCCATTCCAGGGGAACGTTGTGGTTAATAGACATTATCCACATTTAGCTCATGATGTCAGCAAGGGATTTCCAAGGAAAGCATTCTAGATGCATGCTTCATGTGTCCTGTCAGTAGGATTTTTTTCTCCCCTTAAATTTAATCTTAGTGTGTGTGTGTGTGTGTGTGTGTGTGTGTGTGTGTGTGTGTGTGTTTTAACTTTTAGGATAGAAAGTTTCAAACACAAAAGCAGAAAGAAAGTATAATATTACCCAACATGAGTAATTATCCATTAATGTCCAATTTTGTTCACCCATACTTTTACCCATTCTTCTCCAGCCCTGGTTATTTTTAAGCAAGTCTCTGATATCATATAATTTAATCCATAAATTCTTCATCAATATATCTCTACAGATAAAGCATTTTTTTCAAAATATAGCTAAAAACACTAGGTCAACTTAGAAATTAGCAATAATTTCTAAATATCATTAAATACCCTCTGTTCAGGTTTCCAATATTATCTCAAAATGTTAATTTTTTAAAGTTTATTCGCTCTAATAAGGATTGCAATAATGTTTCCAATTGCAATTGGTTAATACGTCTCAAATAATCTTTATCTATAAGCTTCTCCTTTCTCCTATCTCAATCTCTCTCTGCCTCTTTTCTTTTTAATTGTACAAACTTCTATATATAATTTCCCATTATCTGAATTAACTGAATCCCTCTAGTGTCAGTTAATACATATCTTTCCTTGGTATTTCTCATCTCTTGGTAGTTCCAGAGATGTGTTCCAGAACATAGGCTCCAGGTGTTCTAGAATATGTCCTCCTGGCTTAGTGCTCGTGTTCAAATATTGACAGTGTTTGATGGAAATACTCAAGCTTGGGTTCAGACATAACCATTCAGTCACCATACCAAAATTAATTATAAAAGTTGGAAGCTTTGTGTGGCAGTTTGTTTCTGAAGAGTTCAGGCCTTCCAGGTTTCAGTACTCAGTGGTTGGCACATATTATTTCCTTTCTTGCTCAACTTACCTCAGGGCACTATCAGAACATTTTTAGTGGATTTATACGTTTAGAATTTGGGGTCTGGATATGATTATAGAAATTCTAATCTGTACTACTAAATATTTATGTTAAAAAAGAAACTGAGGCCAAGAAAGAATATATAATTTGTTCAAAGTTGTATGACTTCTAACACAAGCTGACTCTAGAATTGCCATATTTACTGAATCCTGAGTTTGGCTTTAGTTCTATGGAGTTGAACTTCTCTGTTTTGTGTGACTCCAATAGGGAAAAACTAAGATTCAGGGTGCCCTACAATTTAATATTCATTCTCCTATAGGAATATTGTTGTTGGAACAAGATTCAATAGTATTCCCTAATGGATTGGGTTATACAAATTAGATTTATATGATCAAAGCTGAAAAACAGAGAAACCAAGATGGCGGCATAGGTAAACACTGGAAATTGCTGCCTCACACAACCACTTCAAAAATACAACTAAAAGACAAAACAGACATCATCCAGAACCACAGGAAGGCTGGCTGAGTGGAAATTCTACAACTAGAAGGAAAGAGAAAAGCACACTGAGACTCAGAGGAGGTGCGGAAGTAAAGTGCAGAGGTATGGAGGCGCACGTGGAAAAGGCTGGCAGCTGAGGACGTGGCGCACGTGGAAAGGGCTGGCAGCTGAGGGCGTGGCGCACGTGGAAATGGCTGGCAGCTGAGGACGTGGCACATGTGGAAAGGGCTGGCAGCTGAGGTCATGGTGCACGTGGAAAGGGCTGGAAACTGAGGACACGGTTGTCTTTTTCAATCGGGAGGAAGTCTCAAACTCCTGACTGCTCTGAACTCCAGTTCTGGGCAAGTCTCTGGGGACTCAGACTCATACGGGGAGAAACTGGACTGTCTGGCATCGGTCGGAACTCGATGGCGGCTTTCTCTCAGAGGTACTTGCAG
>NW_005360124.1:3368386-3382811 GCF_000412655.1 Myotis brandtii | reverse complement strand
GCGGGAAGAGACTGGACAAAAATTGTACACCTATGGATGAGGACAGTGGGGGGGGGAGTAAGAGCAGAGAGTGGGGTGGGAACCGGGTGGAGGGTATCTATGGGGGGAAAAAAGAGGAACAACTGTAATAATCTGAACAATAAAGATTTAATTTAAAAAAAAGGAAAAAAAACCTGAAAAACAAATTCTGTAAGCAGATCTGTATGGTCAAAATTTTATTTGTTAAAAGATTACTTCAGTATCAGTAGGTTTTGAAAATTAATGTTTTTATTGCATTATGCAGAAACTAATTTAGCCTTGTGATTTACTGTATTTAAAACTAAAACACAATTTTATGTTTTTACCATCTGTCTCTAGATGCCTTGAGTTTAGAGCTTTGAGAGCAAGCCATTTCTGGTGGTAATGCTGGTAATTTGTCTTCAGCCAGCTTGTTATATGCCATGCACTGTACCAGATTCCTTACACAATTGGTTTAAATTAACACATATAGTGATACTAAGAAGTATGTTGTTGTTATTTTATCTATGAAGAATTGAGCTGCTCAGAGTTTAGGCAAAGTTTCTCAAGCTTGCACATTTTAATAAATGAAAATGCTGAGATTTAACCAGAGTTGTCTCCATCTAAATTACATGGTCCTTCTGCTGTGATATGTTTTCTCTGTGATGATAGGACTTGGAATCAAAAGATCGTAACTTTGCCTCTAATTATCTGTGATAAAACTCTGAAAATCACTTGGCCTTAGGTTTATCATTCCTAAAAATCCTACATAATAAAAGGCTAATATGCAAATTGTCCCCTCGGGAGTTTGACTGAGAGACAGAGAGTTCGATCGCTTGCTATGATGTGCGCTGACCACCAGGGGGCAGCACGAAACATGGTGGGTGACCAGTGGCAGCAGTGGCAGGGCACTGAGGGAGCAAGGAAAGGAGGAGGTGGGGAGGCCGGGAGGTGGGGAACTGCATGTGGTGGTGGCTGCGGTGAGCATGGGCAGTGAGGGAAGGAGGGGCAGGGAGGCTGGGAGGTGGGGAACCTGATCGGCCCTGATCACTGGCCAGGCCTAGGGACCCTACCTGTGCACGAATTTCATGCACTTGGCCTCTAGTGTATTATAAAAATAAATTTGTCATTAGAGTCAAAGGCTGATGTATGTAAATAATACTTTGTAAATGGTAATGTGTTGTACGCATGCTTCTCATTCTTATCTCGTACCCATGATAATCATTTTGCCTGTGTGGGCCACTGGAGAATTAGAAAAAAAATGAAAATTTCCTTTTCAAAATCTGGTTTGACTTCCTAGGTCAGTAACCCCTGAGAATACTGTGAATCTGGTACAGAGGAGCTATATGGTTTTGTGGTGATGTATGGTGAGCATGGAAAAACCGTCTCCAAATTCCCACTTAAGGAATGACTTGTTGTCCAGCTTCTGGAAATGCTATCATCAGTCAGCCTCCAGCTCCCAGCCCCTTTTGGATTTCTCCAGCTGCAGAAGGCTGTATAACCCAAGAAAAAATCTTTCCAGAGTGGCCCAAATACCATGACTGATTGCAGCAAGGATATAAGGCCCAGCTATTCAGCCCACTTTTATGCCATGTAAACTCCAGAGCTTCCTATGGGGTTGAATATGGTTTTGTGGGCCTGCATGACCTCTCTTCTCAAGCCTGCTTTCTTCTTCCTCCTACAAGTATGGATTCCTCATCATACCTAATCAGTATCTAGCATGCCACACTCCATGTCATCATCTGCTTCCACAGAACCTAAACTGTGACAGATGATTTTCAGAGATATTTCTGCTCACATTTTATTCTAGGGAAACAAACTATAATATGCCTACCTGTTACAAACTTAAAGTTAGCTTCAATGTAATTCCTTCAGACTTTCAATGAAATGCAATGTGTTTGAAAAATGGCAGATACTTTCTGATTCAGGTAGGGCATTTGAGGACTACTTTTTTTGGATAGCTGAATAAGAATCAAAAAGGCTTTCCTAATGTCTGCTCCAATGCCTGAATATTTCAACTTGCTGTCATCAATAACAATGCCCACAACAAAGAGAGCACGTCATCATTCAGTTCCTTCTTGGGAAGAGAGAAAAGTGTCTTTGTTGATAGATTTGATATTTTATTTGCAGCGGATTGGATTTCACTCTAGGAGTATAGTATTGTGATTGAGAAATAAGCAGTGAAGGGTGATGATTTCAAAATACAGTGAAGGAAATGGAACATAGAAAAATAACAGAATTAGAACCAGGCCGGAACATTGCCAGAGCTTCAAAATGTACCTAAAATCAAGTTGTTGGGAATAAAGAGAAAGAATCCATTGTACAAAATAAGGGAAAAAAATCGGACTAAGAAAGTATGGTTAGAAAGTGTTTATTCTCTTTTTTTTTCTTTCAGTCCCATAGATAATTTTAATTTTCATAAAAGTTTTTAGTGTTTTAAATATAGAAAAAAATATAAGGAAGAAGTGGCCTATTTTTTCATTACCCAGGTAGTCCTTCTAGCAAAAAGAGAAAAGGAAAAAGAAAAATTTATAAAAGAGCAATAATAAAAAGCAAAGTTTAAAAATTCAAAGAGTAAAGATAGCCACATTGTGAAAAGGAAGAGCTTTCCTTTTCTTTAAGCGTTTATTAATCTTTTCAGAAAAGAAATGTACACACTGTGTATGTGTATGCACATTTATGTATTTAGCTATCTATGTGTGTGTACAAATATGTGTATATTATTATCTTCTGATATATTACTCAAACATTTTACCCCAAAATTTAGTGGCTTAAACCAACAATCATTTTATTATATCTTACGATTTTGTGAATTAGGAGTTTGAGCCAGGCTCAGCTCAGCAATTTTTCCGTTCTGTGTGGCATGTCTCTAGGAAATAGTCATCTGTGGCTGGTCTGTTCAGGAGTACCCTCTTACATGGCACTTAGAGAACTCAGGGCAATACAGAAGCCAGAATAGACATTTAGGTCACTATAAGTTCTCTATTGGTCAGTGCAGTCACAGACTAGCCCAAATTCAAGGGGAGGGAAATTAGACTGCACTTATTGATAGCTGGAGCATCAGAGTTGCCAGGTGAGTGTATTTTAACAGAATATTATGTATAGTATGTACATATTATATACATATGTATATGTAGTATGCATATTCATTGATATACTTATCTGTATTCTACTAAAAATGCACACAAAAAGATCAGTTAGATATTCAATAGTCTTAAAACCCAAGAGTATGTATGGTATAAGATAAACTATCAGAAGGAAAATTTCTCTCTTAAATTTTTAAGATATCTCAGAACTGTAATTTCATATTTTAGAGGATAAGCCTTAACTTCTCTTCATGGTATTAAATGAATATAGATTTCAGGACTTGAGATTGGACTCTGCCTAAATATAGCAACATGTTCTACCTACTACTATAGCAGATACCTATTAAACTACTTACCTTTTTATTTTAAATACTAAACCGGTAGTCAGACACCCCTCTCATAATCTGGAACTGCTGGCTCCTAACCACTCACCTGCCTGCCTGCCTGATTGCCCCTAACCCCTCTGCCTGCCTGATTGCCACTAACTCCCTCTGCCTGCCTGCCTGATCACCCCTAACCTCTCTGCCTGCTTGCCTAATCGCCCCTAACTGTTCCCCCCTGCCAGCCTAATCAAGCCCCCACAGCTCTCCCCTGCCAGCCTGATAGCACCCCCACTGCCCTCCCCTGCTGTCTTGATCTTGCCCCCAACTGCCCTCCCCTGCCAGCCTGGTTGCCCCCAACTGCCCTCCCCTGCAGGCCTGATCTCGCCCCCAATGGCCTTCCCCTGCCAACCTGATCTTGCCCATAACTGCTCTCCCCTGCCAGCCTGATCGCCCCAACTGCCTCTGCTGGCCTGATCGCCCCTGACTGCCTCTGCCTGCCTGATCACCCCTAACTGCCCTCTCCTACTGGCCTGATCTCACTCCCAACTGCCCTCCCCTGCAGGTCTAATCTCGACCCTAACTTCCTTCCTCTGCTGGCCAATTTGGTTCTGATCGGTCAGTCTCTATGCCAGTCAGCATCAAAAGCTCCACCTCCTAGGCAGCCATTGGCTCCTTCTATTCACCCAGATTTGGTTCTGATTGGTCAGTGTCTATGCCAGTCAGCGACTCTGGGCCTATTAACGGGGCCTGATCAGAAAGGCAGGGCTGCAGCCCTGGTGGAGGCCTGGAGAGAAATGGAGGCATGGCTGTTGGCCAGGCCAGGAGAGAAAGAGAGGCAAGTTCTGATCAATGGCTGCCACAGAGGCTATGGATCAGACCCTGCCTCTCTCTCTGCAGGCCTCTCTCCAGGCCTGATCCGCAGCCCCCTAGGCAGTCAGTGCTGGGTTGAGCTCTTGCTGCAGCCCCAGTCATTGCTGGGTTGCCACAGCAACCCAGCACTGACTTCCTGTCTGGTCAAGCCTTTGGTCGTAATAGTCGTTATGACCCTGGCTCTTTATTATATAGATATTAATCATTAATCTAAATCAAACAACACAGTAAGAATAAAGAGTAGCCTCATGATTGATTTTAAGGATTCTTTTCTATTCCATTTACTCTTAATTTAGTTGTCATGTTGTTACACAACATCCCTATAGTTTGGCTCTTTGAAAACTGTAATAAATCACAAACAGTAAATCCTGCTGCTATTTACTGCTTTTGGCAGCAAATTAGCATCTCTTAATTAACTATAAGGGAATTATCTGAGGTGAGATTAAAGAGTGTAAACTCTATAAAAGTGAATTGAGTTTTTCTTTCCTCTCCTGGCAGCCTACTCTAAGGCTTGAGTACTGCCCTTTCTCCTCACTCATTCAGCCCATTCTCAATGGTAACCAAACTGTACAGGGCTGATGGCAGATTAGGGAATTGTCTCTTCCTTGTTGTGAACACTCTTCCTCACATATCCTTTCTTTCTTCAGAGAGGTATATATGCTTGTGTATACTTGAGATATTTCTACTTGTCTGTGACAAAAATGGCTCATGTCTTTAATCTCACCCAAGGAATACTGTGCATACATTTTTATACATCCTTTTCCTCTTTAATTCATTTTCACTGTCTTAGTTCCATCTGTTCAGAATCACAGCAAATATACAGAGAGCTTTCAATAGTTATGTTAAAGGAAATTAGATGTGAAAATGAGATAGGCACATTCAGGGTGGTATGGCCATAGACTAAATGTATACATTTTATTCTTTTTTATTTTTTTATTGTTATTGATTTCAGAGAGGAAGGAAGGGGGAGAAAGGGATGAAAACATCAGTGATGAGAGAGAATCATTGATCGGTTGCCTCCTGCACGTCCCCTACTGGGGATTGAGCCCGCAACCTGGGCATGTGCCCTTGACTGGAATGGAACCCAGGACCCTTCAGTCCACAAGCCAACACTCTATCCACTGAGCCAAACCAGCGAGGGCCTAAATGTATACATTTTAAAGAAGATGCATTAAAAAAAGCACTCTTTGAACTCTGAAGAGCTATATAGAAAGATAGTGCTCCCACACTGTATTTCACATACTTCATGATTAATCAAATGAATTTGCTGCTACCATTATTTAATCAGAAAAACTTGTGTTACTATCAACACACTTGAAAAGCAATGAGGTTACTCATTACTCCATCAGTAAATATTTATTGTATGCCTCATAGGCTGGGCACTGTTTTAGGAACTTGGGAATATAGCAGTGAACAAGACAGACTTAGTTTTTTAAAAACTTATTTATGTGCATGTAGTTAGATATCAAGAGGGCACTAAAATTCTTTTTTGATCTCTGTTCAGGGCATTTAGGTTTCAATCACTATATCAAGCTGGCATTCAGAAGGCCTCCGATATCATCATTTGGTTTGATTATGGCTTGGGATGCTACCTGAAGAAAAACCCACATGGCTCCATTTTATCTTTGCTTCCAACAACTTTTCTTATTTATTGATTGATGAGAGAGAGAGAGAGAGAGAGAGAGAGAGAGAGAGAGAAACAAGGAACATTGATTTGTTGTTCCATGTAGTTGTGCAGAACCCACAACTTTGATGTATGGGGATGACACTCTAACCAGTAGAGCTATCCAGCCAGGGCTCAACAACTTTTCAGATTTTATACTTCTAAATGACATTTGGGTCTCTTATCTTTCTGTTCCTCTTATGAGCAAGGCATTTCCTGCTTTGTTTCAAACTGTCTTTTCAAGGATTTTTATAGTGTAGATAGGAATAGTATTTCCCTCAGGAGCAAAGGTCAGGCATGCCCACTGTCTAGTATTATAAAGATGATGTCTCCCTCTGGACTAAAGGGAAGGCGTGCTTAGTGCTCATTATTACAGATTTGTTCCCTAAGCTCAGGGTTCCTCTCTTATAATGCAACCCTCTGTGTAAGCAGGTGTCATCTGGCCTTCATGTTACTCCATGGGGATTGGGGTTTGTAGAACTGCTGCAAAAATGCCAATGTTTTGGTTACTACTATTGTTATGAATTATAAATTGTCCTTCATCTATGACCTAGGAGTCTTATGTCTTCTGCCTTCAATCAAGAAACTATAGCAGGATAACTTGTTAGCATACAAATAGGTAAACTCTCAGACCCTTCAGTTCTTGAAGGTAACTTTGCCAAAGAAACTATATTGAAATGATTGCTATTCTAAAGGTGTTTTTGAGAGTGATAATTCATTAATCCAGAGTTTAATAGAGAAAAAGGCAGGTATAGAAAGGGATAATGTTTCCTATACTCTAGTTCTTAAGAAACATGGCGATGTGCCCCACAATCACAGAGGAGAGCAGTCAGAGCTATGAGGACAAAAGCAAACTGTTGATATGTCACTTTGGCACTAAATTTTTGGGGGAGTGACTATTTTCATGTATATTTTAATAAATATGTACTCTAATTTGATGCCTTCTTAAACACAACTTATTAAACATGATTCCAACTTTCTGTAGGATGCAAACTTCTCATTAAAAATATAATTTACTATAGTTATGTGCCACAAAACAACATTTTGGTCAACGATGGACCACATCTACAAAGATGGTCCCATAAGATTACAATGAGCTGAAAAATCACCTTGTGCTGTTGTAGCCATAATAACAGAGTGCAGCACATTACATTCATCCATTGTGATACTAGTGTAAGCAAACTACTGCATGGCCAGATACATAATAGCGCATACAGTTATGTACAGTACATAACACTTGAAAATAAATTACTATGTTACTGGTTTATGTATTTTATTTTCTAATTTATTTTAAAGATTTTAAAATTGATTTTTAGAGAGAGCGGAATGGAGAGGAAGAAAGAGAGAGAAACATTGCCATGAGAGTAAAACATCAATCAGCTGCCTCCTGCACACCCCCGCACTGGGTATTGAGCCTGTAGCAACCTGGGCATGTGCCCTGAACAGGAATCAAACCAGTGATCTTTTAGTGCCCAGGACAATGCTTAACCAACTGAGCCACACAAGCCAGGGCCAGGGTTATCATTATTTAAAGTGTACTCTTTCTACTTATAATTTTTTTTGCTGTAAAATGCTATGCTGTGCTATACCATACATCCCATATTTACCTTTTTTTCTTGATTGCATCATTTTCTCTTGTGCTTGATTAATCTGGTGTTGGTTTGCTCATCATGGACCCTAAGCATACAAAATCACAAAAACTACTAATGTTGAGGGTAAGAAGCCACATCAAGTGATTGACTTGGAAACAAAATTAAAAGTGATTAAGAACTATGAAGGTAGAAAATCAGTAACAATTTTTACTTGGCAGTCAGGAATGCCCCATTCTACCATAGCTCGAAGAGCAAGAACAAAGTAACAGAAACTATTAATGGATCTGCTTCACTGAAGGCAATGAGACTAACAAAACTTTAAGAAGGACCTATACTAGTATCAGAAAGGGAGGAACTTCCAGTGACCTGGATTGAAGACCAGCACAGATGATCATGGCCAAAGCAAAATATTCATTTGCAGTGTTGAAAGAAAAGGCTGGGCCTGACTATGATGTTGAATTTACTGCTACTTCTGGGTGGTTGAAATGATTCAAGAATTGCTATTTATTACATAATATGAAAGTGAATGGTGAGTCTGCGAGTATTGATGTGAAGGCAATTGGAATTTTTTTGAAACTCGAGATAAGATGATTGAAAAATTACTTGCCAGTGCAAATATTCAATATGAATGAACCATCATTTTCTGGAAATGGATGCCTGAAAGGACTTTCATCCAGAACAAGGCCAAGTCAATGCCAGGTTTCAAGGCTTTTAAGTACAGGGTAACAGTCTTTTCTGGGAGCACTGTTGCAGGCTACAAAGGGAAAGCCTCTGTGACATGCCACAGTGAGAACCCCAGGGCCTTCTGGCATACCAATAAGCACACGCAGCCGGGGTGCTACAGAAACAGTAAGAAGTCATGGATGACAATGCTACTCTTCTAAGATGCCTTCCTGAATCGCTGTGCCGGTGAAACGGAGAAGCACTGTGTAGAGGATAACATACCTTTCAAGATTTTGCTTTTGTTGATAATGCTTCTGGAAAGCCTCCCTCTTATTGGTGATATTCATCCCAATAACAAAGTGGTATTTCTCCCTCCAAATACCAGCTCTTTGCTCTAACCAATCGATCAAGAAGTTATAGCAGCTTTTGAGGCCTACCACCTGTAATGGCCTTTGCCCAGGCTACTGCTGCAACTGAGGAAGACACTGATGTGATTCTGGAAGAATTACAACATCTATGACTGCATCAAGAACCTTGTTTGGGCTTAGGGTGATGTCACCAAGGAAGGTATGAATGGCCTCTGGGAAAACCCCATTAGTTCATATTACTGTTTCCTCACATAATAGATGAGATCTGAGACTTAGGTTACTCGTGCAAGGCCAGACAGTCAATGCAAGGTGAAGTCTTCAAAGTCATCAATATTTTTATTCTATTTTACATAATGTCAGTCCACAGTGGATGGGGGCATGGGAGATGAAGTAAACTGGTTCTTCATCTCAGAAAGTTTGAGAATTGGTTGTCTAATATTTGTGCTCCACTGTGAAGCCTGGGGTGAGTCAGCATCCTGGGAGCACACAGAGAGACTGTACACATTTGAAGGGGCAATAACAAATGTCCACTTTCATTGTGGAACCTAAATTGGAGAGAGGAAGGGTACTCTAAGACTCACTTTAGTTCTTCTATGTTCTCATGCTTTCTTCCATATTTACCTGCTTTTATTCAGAGTCCTTGGTAAGAATTTACTCTGCTTCAGCTTTGCATATGGCCATTTTAATAGGCTAAACATTACAGGAGCATTCATCTATCCTTGCCATTGGAACTTTTATTGCTAGAATCAAAGCATTCAAATGGCTCTCCTAAGCCATTGAGAGAAAAGCAACTTTGAGCTAGATTAATGGGAGGTACTTACTAAACAAATCTGATTTTCTTTTCCATGCTCTTAGCAATGAGGCATGGAAACTGCAGAACCCTATAAGAAGGAGAAAAAATGTAGGACAAATTTTGGTAATAGAAATTTCTCATTAAAAATACATTTTAAAGAATATCATTTTAGGTTAACTTGCTAGGGCAGTTGTATAGCAAGGAAATGTGTAGCAGTTTGACAAATACTGGCTTATGATAATGTCTGTTTTTCTTTTAAAGCACATTTTTATTTAAGCAGTGTAAAAATAGGAATAGAGAGATCTGGAGAAAAATGCATCAGAAAGTTAACGGTAATTGTTTTGAAAGTGAGAATCTATGAGGTTCTTCCTTCCACTTTACCATATTTGTCAAATTTGCTGTATAATACTTTCTAAATTGGAAGAAAACCACAAACACACACACACACACACACACACACACACACACACACACACACACAAAAGGATCTCTTCCACCTCTTCCTAAAATAAACATGATGACAGTTACTACTTAACAAAGAACTCGGACATACAGTAGGCCCTCATTAAATGCATGAATGTATTTATACCTGCAATGAAGGCAGTTACCTGAGATTTTCTGTCTTATAGTAAGTCTGCAGTCTTGATTGTGGGAGACACTCATGTCCCGCTGGCTCATGTCCTGTTGTCCGGGATCTTGCAGGGCTTGACAAACTGATCTGCATCTACCTTTCTCTCCAGTGACACTATGCTTTGATGGACATTTACCTGGGGTTCCCAGGAACCACTCCTGCTAGATTCACTGGTGAGCCCAGGGGAGGTAATGATCTTGTTGGCTCCTCTGAAAACAACAAAATAGATGAGATGTGAGGCTTAGGTTACTTGTGTAAGACTAGGCAGCCGGTGCAAGGTGAAGCCCTCACAGTTGTCAATATTTATACTATATTTATCATATGACAGCCTCCCTGGAGTTCCCTTGAGACCCCCTCCCCCCATGCAAAAGAGAAGGGGGCATGGCCATTAGCCATAGCCAAGTCCTCAGGCCTCTAGGCAGCCTCTGAGCCACAGGAACTCCCAGGTGGTTGGCTAGGGGGTTGGTGGGTGGGGTAGGGAGGTGGGTCTGAGAGAGCTGGAGACTGGCAGTTGGCAGTTGAGGATGGAAATAACAGTTGGAAGGAAGGATCCTTCAGGTAGGGTAGAAAGAAGATAACTTGGGAGTCCAGATTCTTTCAGGGATTGTCTTTGAGTTAAATTTAAACTCTTCCATAAGCGATGGAAGTAGACCCAGAAGCCTGACGTTAGGTACCCTTTGGTCCAGTTCCTATGAAGCCAAAAACTTTAAACCTCTCAAGCCCCACCCCTGGATAGAGGCACTTCCCTCAGTCCCTCAGCATCATTGGGCTTCTGGGGTGGAGTAGTTGGATGGGGTACTTTGGGTGGAGCCTTCCCATAGAAATCCCTCCCAGTGCTGGTACATTCCTCCAGAGGTTTCTGAGCTCCACTAGGTACATCTGCTTTGATGAGATAAACATAGTCTTGGTACTCTTGGAAGGTAGATCATTAAGCCAGATATTCCACACAGTGTGAAAAGTTTTTTTTTAATTGAAAAGCAAGGATATAGCCTAGCTCGGGAGGATCAAAGAAAGCATTCAAGAGAAACATTTCAATATAATTGAAAGGAAGGAGGTAAAAGAAGTGGGAGGTTAAGTCACAGTTTTAGTTTTGTTGTTGATTTGAAGTTTTTGTGATGAAAACTCTGATCTGATGACTTCTCATTCACCGGTGGTGAATATATGCTCAATGAGAGAGGAGTGTGGAGAAGCTGTAAAAGGATACAATAGTTTTGAGTATTTAGGCAAAATAATTGGTTACATAAACAATCATAAAATCTCCACCAAGACAGAGAGGTTTGTTTCCTTTAGCGGTGTGTCCCTAGTGCTTAGAACAGCCTAGTACATATTAAGCACTGAATGAATGAATGAATGGATTCTTTTCTTGCAGTGTTGGGACTGACAATTAGTTGTAGAACATAAATTTATGGTGACACAAACATATTAAATTGTGTATTTAATGCAAGAGGAACTAGTCACTTATCAGAAGACAGGTCTAAAAAAGGCAAAATTAACTTTTTCCAGTCAAGACAGATAAAAGGAGAATGGTGCAGGCTGTTTAGAGTAGAGCTATTTAGGTTTGGGGTTAAGTGATGAACATGAAGTTTTCTTTGGAGAGGAAATGAAGACAAAGGTTGTCAGATGGACAGGGAGAAAGTGTAAAGAGGCTTGTCACTCCTGAATATGTTGAGGGGTTGGCATACTGAGGCATAAGCTGAAAGAGTAAAGTAGAAAGGGTGCAATGTTAGACTATATTTTCAGAAGGTAGAAGTGTTCCTGGTGTTAAAGTTCTAAGATGTGACCTGGAATGGAGGTTAAAGGGCTCTAAGCTAAGAAGGGATGACTGTGAGAGGCCAGATTATTAGATGGTCTATTCACGTGGATGTTGGGGCCTCTGACTGATTCCTCCCACTTCCAGTTTTTGTCCTGGTCTCCATCCCACCTCTTTCCTGTCCCAAGGCCTCCACAGTAAGCATTTCCTAAAACTCCAAATTATAGGAAATGAAATGACTCTGGACAAGAAGGCAATAATGGGGAAGTAAGAGAGAGGGTTTGTTTTGTCTTTGCAACCAGCTTCTACACTCCTTTGGGAAATATTCATTAAATTGTCCCTCTCTTGCCTTCTGGGGAACTATCCTCACACCACCTTTACCTGCATTTCACCTTTCCCTTCTTCTTTGGAAGCTCGTCTTTTTTATGTTATTCTTGCCAGCCTGTACTCCACTTAGACGTTAAATAGCTTTGACCTTCATGACATGAATATGAAGGAGGACAAGCATCTGTTTGTCACAGTTGGTCACTATTGTTGCTTCGGTGAACTGAGTGGGGTTTCTAAGAAGACACTTATGTTCAGAAGACTTCTAAGAAAGTTGCAATGATTCCCACAGTTTTGGATATTTACACCCACGTGTGATTACTTTTTCCCTTGTGTGTAGGCTGGACTTAGTGATTTGCTTCTGAATCATAACATAAGGGAAAGGTGATAGGATGTCATTTCCATTACTAACTTACAAACAGTGGTAACTTCTGTCTTGTTAGCAGACTCTCTCCTGACTTTGATGAAGCAAGCTGCTGTATTGGGGAGGCCTAGAAGACAAGGAATTAAGGGGTGGCCTCTAGCCATTAGCCAGCAAGGAATCCAGGACCTCAGTCTAACATGCCTTAAGGAACTGAATCCTGACAACAAATATATGAATGAGCACACAAGTTGGTTCTTCCCCAGTCAAGTCTTCGGATGAAACTGCAGCCAACCCCAGCTGACACCAAAATTGCTGCCTTGTGAGAGACCTTGAAGCAGAGAACTCAGGTAGGCCTTTCCTGGATCATTGACTCATAAAACCTGAGATAATAAATGTATAGTTTTTAAGTCACTCAATATTGGGGTACCAGATACATAGTAAAAGATCACTAAAACATACCACATTTACTATAACCTTGGTATAAAATGTAGTATGTTAGGAAGGCATGCAGCAAATAGGAAGAGAGCCTTCATGACAACATCCCCAGAATACTCTCTTCATGTTCAGTGATTATATCGCATATTGTTATGCTGAAATGGTAACGTTGTCCTCTATCAAGCCTTGACTAGGTTCTAGGACAGTGATGGCGAACCTATGACACACATGTCAGAGGTGACACACGAACTTATCCTGGCACTTCCTCCGGGCATGCTTAGAAACCCAGGACTCCTTTCTCAGCTCGATGGTGATACCACTGTCCTCCTGGTGAACATGCAGCCCCTGGGGAGCGCCTGTGTCCCCACTGGAGACACACTGGGACTGAGTCAGCAGGGGCATGGACGGCAAGCCATCTGAAGTAAAGGACACTTCAGTGGGACAGTTTTGAGCCTCCCACTGCTCACTGCTCTCCAATTTAAAACTTTAACTTACTAGAAAGCTAGATTTCAGGATGCATAATTTAGAATCTTGGGGAACTAAAATTTTGGGTGAGATACATTCAGTGGTCAGAATAGATTCTACCTTACTGGTATTGACAGTTACTACTTGGGAGCTTCATGATGTCATAAAATAGTGCTTTAAGAGCTTAAAGCTCCTGGGCTTTGACTATCTATCTGGATATGTTGGAGATGAAAAAAAAAGGCCTAAATTTTTTTCCACTCTCTGGGTCCTGAGTCATTTCTGCTGTATCACTGGAATTCACATTCTCATTCTCATTCCTTGGCCCATGCACAAAGCTTCATGGGCACCTCTGGGCTTCATCTATTGTGTAGTAAAGTCACATTTTGCCTCGCCTTGTCTATGGTTATGGGTGTGAGGGGCTAAAAGTCTGCCTGCCGTGCTCAATTGTCTGGTTGTCCTCTGCGAACTTGTGGTTAATATCATCCTGTGATGATTTAGGTCAGGGGTCCTCAAACTACGGCCCGCGGGCCACATGCAAATACAAATATTGTATTTGTTCCCATTTTTTTTTTTACTTCAAAATAAGATATGTGCAGTGTGCATAGGAATTTGTTCATAGTTTTTTTAAAACTATAGTCCGGCCCTCCAACAGTCTGAGGGACAGTGAACTGGCCCCCTGTTTAAAAAGTTTGAGGACCCCTGGTTTAGGTTCTTCCCCGAATTTTTTACTGCCCAGAGATGATAAAGTCCAGAGATGACAATCCAGCATGGGGACTGGATATGTTGTTCTCACCTTGTTTTCCTAAAAAGATTTAGAGCTTTCCTCAAGGGGCTTGCACAACTCAGCGTTTGAATTCACCCTCCAAAGATGTGTATGTGAGGAGCAAAATTCAAATTGGGGAAGAGGCCATATTTTGGCTTCTCTCAATATATATCCTATATAATAAAAGCCTAATATGCTAAGTATCCAGTCATCTGTTCAACCAATCAAAGCATAATGTGCTAATGATATGCTAAGGCTACTCAACTGCTCGTTATGATGTGCACTGACCACCAGGAGGCACATGCTCCAACCAGTAGGTTAGCTTGCTGCTGGGGTCC
>NW_005360124.1:3343146-3367512 GCF_000412655.1 Myotis brandtii | reverse complement strand
TGCTGAGAGGTTTCTGTTAATTTGCACTAAGCATCATCAGTTCCAGAGGCTCTACACTCCTACAGGCATGAGGTGGGGGGTACTGAGTATGGGATGGGGGGATTAGCCACCTTGAAATGTTGAGCCTCAGTTTCTCCTCAGGTTCTCTGGTGGTATATAATAATGGTCAGAAAGGATGGAAACTGGTACATAGGTATAAGATGACTGGCTGTAAAATGGATGGCCAGAAGCTCGAGGACAAGTGGCCTTTTGAGATTTTTTTGACCACAGGGACTAAACATTACAAACCCTCCTGTTGCTTTTGTAACACATGCCATTCCAGGTGTTGATTTTCATTTAAGGTAGTAGACTCTGAATCATTCTGGGATCCATGGAAAAACACCCCATAGTCCCTAATCCTGGATACAGAAGCAGATGGTAGTATTGGGTATCAGAATTGAAGTAGGCTGGGGATGAATATGAGTGAAAGTAGTGGTTTGGATTGGTGCTTAGTCTTAGGCCAGGTTTGGGGGTGTACACTGGGGAGGGGAAAGGGATGAAAATGAGGAAGTGTTGGAGATCTTGATCCTGCATTTGGACTGCAGAAATATTACAGATTCCATTGAGTAACAAAATGTGATACTCTAATGGGGAACCACCTCTAGAAACTAGGAGAATAATCACTAGGGACTCACTGTGCAAAGAGGGAAGAACCCAGTAGACCTGGGTCTCTTTCTCAATCAGTTTTTCCCCAAAAGTCTTGACACAAAGAACTTGCTCACAAATGCACAGATTTTCTGGTTTGCCTTCAATGTTCCAGCCAGGTTTTTAAAAAATCAGCTTTTATTGATTTCAGAGAGAGAAAGGGAGAGCAAGAGAGAGAGAAACAGATAAATGTTGACAGAGAATCATCGATGAACTGCCTTCTGCATGCACCCTACCGGGGTCCAAGCCCACAACTCTGGCAGTATGCCTCAACCAGGAATCAAACTGAGACCCCACGGTGTCAATGTTCAACCACTGAGCCACAAGGCCAGGCATCCAAAACATTTTGAGGGCTGGGATGATCTATATATCAAGTGGCTACAATTAACTTTATGAAGTTGTCCATTGGTATTCTGACCCGATTTGTTTTGAAAATGGTTCCATGTCCTTTTCTTACTTTGTGAAAATCTTAAAAACCGCCCCCCACCCCATTTTTTTCTTTTTTCTTTCCAAGAGTGCCTAGAAGTTAAGGCCAAGGAAAGAATGACCTTGATGTGCTTTGTAGCAGATTTTCCCCAGAGACAGGTATCTAGTAGATGGAAGGAAACATGGTCTCACTGAAAATAAGTGTGCAATTATATGGGGAGGAACACGTTCTTGGCATAAGCCTGCCAAAAGGAGGAGTCTGAAATTGACAGTTTGAATGGACAGGGCCTATGACTGTTGGAACATGACTAGACAACTCACCAGTGCTATCTGGTGATGAATTCTATGGAACAGGCTTCATTAGATGGAAATCAATTTGCATTGATTCACAGTTAAAGTGAAGTCTGGTGGTGGTGAATCAGGCAGGGTTGGTAGTACCTGATAACAAGCAAATGAATCAGTGGGCTTCCTTGTCTTAAAAAAATGTGGTAAGGAATAAATGGGAAACTGAAGGCTCAAGTGAGACGATGGTATTGACAAAGTAGTCTATGATTAGAGAATAGGATGTGCTCTCTTAGTGTATTGTGGTTAGACAGAGAAAAACTTAAGGAGTTGGGGAGGGGAATAGTCCTCTGAGAATTGAGACTCCAAAGGATAAAAAAGATCTGGAGACATAGTTTGACCAAGTGATGAGGGTGACAGAAAATTACCCAAGGGTGTCATTGAGTTGGAGGAGAGAACAGAGGGGTATGGTAGGAAAAGCTCAGGCAGAGGAGGTGGTATTAGGTCTCCTGGAGGGTCTGCTGAGAAGGCAGAGGACTGAATGAAGGATGGCTCAGTCATAGAAGCTGTGGAAGTCAGAGGGGACACAGAGAGAGTAGCATCTTCTAGGACCTTTGGGAGAACCTGCTGATTGACTTCAGTGGTTGCTTTAGTACATACCTCACAGGAGGGGTCTAGATATAACATTTGATGAAAGCAGGTGGTATCATGGTGCTGACCCAGGAGACTGATAGAGACAGGAGGTACAAAGCTGCAGGCCAAGACCAAAACCAACATATGAGACACTGGCAGGTCTGGCAAAGGTAGGGTTGCCCACTGTATAGTGTCCTTTCACATTACCCTACTTTTAAAAAATTATCTTTATTGTTTAAATTATTACAGATGTCCCCCTTCTTTCCCTATTGCCCCCCATCCTCCCCTCATCCATCCCCTCCCCAGGCCTTTACCCGTTATTGTCTGTGTCCATTTATGTTCTTTGGTTGATCTCTTCACTCACCTCCTCCATTCCCTCTGAGGATCTTCTATCTGTTGCATACTTCCATGACTCTGGATATATTTTGTTTGTCACATTCCACATTATTTTGTTCATTAAATTCCACATATAAGTGAGATCATGTGATACTTATCTTTCTCTGACTGACTTATTTCACTTAGAACCCTGATTTCTTGATCACACAATATTACCTATTTATCCCCCTCCCAAAGGCTTTCACATTCTGACTCTAAGATTTTCCTCTCTTGTCAATACTTGGCTTTCCTGAGGCCCTTCAAATCCATAGACTGTTCAAGAAGGTTACAAAAAAGAAAAGGGTGATGTTTAATCACCTTTGTAGAAAAGAAAGCATTTTTGTTGCCCCTTCTATTTGCTCTGACAAGTTATCTATGTGAAATCAGAATAGTGATGAAGGTGAAGCTAGGAAATCTCATAGGAGATTGTGTAGAAGAATCTGCAGTGTTACTGTTGATAGAACATGAAAAGCTTCTAGAATTGAAATAAAAGATCACATATTTAATGATAATAATAATAAAGTTCATATATGTATGTTGCATGATCACAAAGAGATTTCATACATATTATTGCATGTGATATTCAGAAACACCCTGTGAGGAACCTAGGTCAGTGTTTACCTCAAAGAGGAATTGAACCTTCCAAGAAATCAAAGTCCTTGTTTATATTCAGGAGACAGAAGTTCTGACACTTTACCATCTGACATGGCCACCTATTGGACAACCCCATTGCCCAGGTCCATCAAAACTCCATGCCCAGGGACAGGTAGAGCAAGAAATCTGAGAAGGGTCTCCATTCCTGAGTGCCTTCCCATGAGCCTCTTCAATAAGGACTCTGTTTTTTGAGAGGAACTCTATTTAGCAACTGACATCTTCAGTTATCATGGACATGAGACCTCACAAAGAGACAAAGAGGGAAGAAATTGCAAATGCTTCATTTGGTAGGTAAGTCTGGGTTTGTGTTTTATCATGCATGCAAATTTCCACAGGTTTAATTATATTCAAATAAATACATTTTTTTAAATGGACCATGGATAGTTTTCCTGCATTTTAAAAAGTTAAGATTTCTGACTTTAATATTTTCGCGGCTGCCACCACCACCATACCTAGACCCTGGAACTGTGCAGTGCCAACTGTAAACAATTTTCTGATTCCATTCCAGGCAAAAAATCTGGGATCTTCTCCACATTGGGCCATGTTAACATTCTAAACAGGATTTCACAAATTACTGGAGGAGGTCACACTCAATCCCAAAAAAGAATAAAATATTTTTAAAAATTAAACATTATATAAACAAAAATAAAACAATTCAAGATATTTATGACATCTTGAATTTTTTCTTTTCAAGTCCACCAGTTCATTGGTCTTCTGGGATTTTGTGGAGTGAATGGGTTTCCAGCACTTCCTCTGCTCTGCTAGTCACTTCCTACACCTCACCTGGATTTCCATTCTCCAGAAATGTGTTGACATTTTTTGTCATATCCTCTCCCTATTTGCCATTCCCAAGTACTTATTCTTTTTAAATCCTTCACTTGTTTTAACAACTATATTGAAATACAGTTCACATGCCATACAGTTTACCTATATAAAGTGTCAAGTTTTACGGTTTTAGTAAATTTAAAAACAGCTTCATGACTTCATAAAGAAATGGTATCTTCTTTAGAAATCATCCCTCTCCTTCCCTTCCCACCCCCAGGCCTAAGCAATCACTAATTTATTTTTTGTTTCCCTAGTTTCTCCTGTGTGGACATTTTATATGAAAGGATCATAGGTGCTCATTTGTGACTGGCTTTATCCACAAACCATAATGTTTTTAAGGTTCACCCATGTTGTAATATGAATGGTTTTTATTGCCAATACATGTTACATTGTATGGATATATGAATCTGTTTACCCATTCATCAGTTAATGAAAATTTGAGTTGTTTTCTCCTTTTATTACTATGAATACTATTACTATGAACATTGGTTTACAACGTTTGGTAGGGATAAGTGTTTTCATTTCTCATGAATGCATACTAGAGGTGCAATTGCTAGGTCATATGATAACTCTATGTTTAACATTTTGAGTAAGTGCCATACTATTTTTCAAAGTGGCTCCCATCAGCAATGTATGGGAGTTCTACTTTCTCCACATTCTCAGTGAGAATTACCTGAGTTTTTTTATTTTACCTATTTTTTGGTGTGTGTATATGCATGAGAATTACCTGAGTTTTTTTATTTTACCTATTTTTTTGGTGTGTGTATATGCATGTGTTTGTTTTTCTTAATCCTCACCTGAGGATCTATTTTTATTGAATTTTAGAGAGAAAGGAATGGAGAGAGAGAAACAATGACATAAGAGAAAAATATCATTCAGTTGCTTCCTGAACGCACCCTGTCCAGGAATTTAACCCACAACCTAGGTATGTGCTCTGACCTGGAATCAAACCCACAACCTTTTTGATGTGTGGGAAGATGCTCCAACCAATTGAGTCTCTGAGTCAGGGCTCTTAGTGTTTTTAATTAGCATTTCCCTAAAGGTTAATGAAGTCAAGCATCTTTTCACTGAGTCTTTTACTTTTAGTGGCATTTGGGGAAGGAAAAAGATAAGCAAGGGTATCTGATCTACTGTGTTTTAAGTCATTTTAATGTCTGACAGGAAAATTTTTTCTAAATATTTGAAAACACAGATAGAGATGCCATTTCTGTAGTTTTGTGCTTCTCTATAGTTAGCATGTTAGTGTCGTCACTGCGTGATTAGTAGCAGTAATATTGTGCACGGGATTTGCTCTTTAAGATTATTTGCATGGAGTTGAGAGAACTCACTCAAATGACTCCTCAGGGTTGATTAAAAGGCAGAGCAGAACTGATTCCCAAAGCCTTTCAAACTCAGTGTTCTTTCCTCACCAAGGCTGTTTACATCTGTGGTGCATAAGTGTGTTCCACACGTGACAAATGTCAAAGAAATGTGAAAGCTTTGACATGGGCACATAAGTCTGAGAGATGGATAGTTAGATGTTCTGATGGGCATTTTCACTGTACTGTATTGTAAAAATGGCATCTATTACACATATCAAATGATAATTTTTGAGAGTACATGGGAAGATATATTATTGTATCTGCTGTTGTGTATGTTTAAACATTTCTTTGTTAAGCTTGAAAAAAGTAAAAGATGTTAGCTGCCTCATAAGGAGAGGGAGGATGCATCAGTCCATGAAGACAGGAATTTAGCTGTCTCTCAAGGTGACTTCAGAAAGTGTCATTCCTTTGAGGTTGGGAAGGAAGCCTCTTTCCATGTAATAAGAAGGAAAAAGGAAAGGAAGAATGTGAAAAGTGATATTTTTAAAGTGTTTTGTTGAAAAGTTCCCATCTCATGTCTTCTAGATCCTCTGTGAATAGTGGTCCAGCACACCAGTTGAGCCAGTGGAGATGGACTCAGTTTGAGAAAAGTGAAAGCAATTTGAAATAGATTTGAGTAGCTTTGGAGAGAGAACAGACTAAGGAAACAGGGACCTAAGCTCCATTTGTTTTGTTCACATGTTAGTAGACAAGAGATAATTGTTTGGGGAATGAATTAATGATTTCCAGGTAATTCTGGGGCACCAGTAGAATCAATTGTGTGATTTAATCCAATAATGGTCATTTACTTATAGGAAGACATTTCTGGAAAAACAGAGTTGAAATTTTGCCAGACGGGAAGGACTAAAGGGGACTGAAAGGGACCCATTTTGTAGTGGAGTGTTTAAGAGTTGGTTACCTGATAGACCATCAAGTCTAACTTGGTAAGGGAGGGAAACAAGAGCTTTGTGAATTGACTGGGAGTTAGTGGGAAAATAAATGACCCAGAGTTGAAAAATTATCAAGGGGCATATAAGTTGGAAGGATAGAAGATAAGAATGTATTATTCCAGATGGCAGAGGTATTCCTGGTAATGTGTGCTATAGTGTAGAGGTAACTACATCAGAGTTACTTCTCATGAATGTTAGAGCTTTTACTGCCTGCTCACCCCTTCAGGTTCCTTGCCTTGGGCTCCATTTTACCTTTTTATCCCTCCCAGGACTTTCACAAAATCTGAATTATTTTTGTGACCCCAAGATTCAGACATTGTAGGGTTGATGGCATAACTGTGGACAAAAGATACAAGTGTGGTAGTGAGAAAGGATTGTGGTGGACATCTGTGTGTGTTGTTGTTGTTGTTGTTGTTGTTGTTGCTATTTGTCTTTGACACTCAGGATTCACAATTCTTACTGGGAAAACTACCTCAAGTGCTGTCTAACAAAAGATACAAGTGTGGTAGTGAGAGAGGATTGTGGTGGACATCTGTGTGTTGTTTTTTTGTTGTTGTTGTTGCTGTTTGTCTTTGACACACAGGATTCACAATTCTTACTGGGAAAACTGCCTCAAGTGCTGTCTAGGGCAGTCATTCCATTTTTGTGTTTTAGTCTGAACAAGTGGGGTTGACTCCCCAGAGGACCCTTATAGTACAGGTGGGTATATGTGTAGGATTTGGCCAAAGAGAGCATTCCATGGAAGTCCAAGGTGAGCCCCCAAACATCTGTAACCCTGGTGCATAGTCTAGAACTCACCTCCAGTACATGAGCTGCAGGTGTTCTGTGGGAGATTTATTGTAACTTCCCAAAACCCTTGTATATCAAAGGTGACATCTCCATCCTGATAGGTGAAATGTACTTGCTAAGAGCAAATTCGTGCATATTCCCATCAAGCATGGAAGGAAGGCACACATTCCACCATCTCCAAAGACAGGGATGCCATGCCTAATGACATCCCTGCAAATATTGTTTTAGTGCTCAAGGAATAGCCCTGGTCTTTTTGCTGTGAGGCATCTGTAGGCTGTGCAGTTCCCTGATCAGCCATGGCAGGTGGAGCTTAGATCAGTTTGGGAGCAAGACAGGATCACACTGTGGGGATGATGGGCATAATCTGTATTCCATCAGCAAGGTCACTCTTTCCCTTCTTCATTGGTTCTTTTTTCTCACTTAGTCTAAGCGGCATCTTTTCCTTACTTTCAGCTTTGTTTTACTCTGGGAGGAAGGTGGCTACCTAGCTACCAGTCATCACAACTATAGTTGAGTGAAGTTTTTGCTCAGGAAAAAAAAATGTCAACCTGAAAAAATATCCAGAGATGGAACAACTTCCCGAAGGTTACTTTCCAGTAGGGATACTTCAGTGTCAAGATTAAATTATGCTTCCTCCTGCCCTAGCCGGTTTGGCCCAGTGGATAGAACATTGGCCTGCGAACTGAAAGGTCCCAGGTTCAATTCCAGTCAAGGGCATATGCCCAGGTTATGGGCTCGATCCCCAGTGGGGGATTTGCAGGAGGCAGCCGATCCATGATCCTCTCTCATCATGGATGTTTCTATCTCTCTGTCCCTCTTCCTCTCTGAAATCAATAACGATCCATGATTCTCTCTCATCATGGATGTTTCTATCTCTCTCTCTCTCTTCCTCTCTGAAATCAATAAAAATATATTTAAAAAAATAAAAAAAATATGCCTCCCCAAAACATCAACATGACCCATGAGACAGATCTTTAAGCATATCTGTGCTTTCCTAGACCCTTCCCCAACCAGCCAAAGATCTACTGCAGCCATATCCCCTAAACACTCCCATTCAGGATTCACTCACTTGTCCTATATAATAAAGAGGTAATAGCAAATTAACCCTCACACCCTCACAAGATGGCTGCCTATGATCAAGCCGACAGGGGGTTAGTGAGGGACAACCAAATGACTGAACAAGCAGGCTGCATGGGGTGACCAGGCCAGCAGGGGGTGAGTGAGGGACAACCAAATGACTGAACTAGCAGGCTGTGTGGGGCGACCAGGCCAGCGAGGGGGCCATGAGGGGCGACCAGGCCGGCAGCAGGGGTGGGGGGCAGCGGGCGGGGGGGCGGCAGTGAGGGGTGACTAGGCTGGCAGGGGGGAAATTGGGGGTGACCAGGCCAGTGTAGGGGGGCAATTTGGGGCACTGGCAGAGGGGGGAAGTTAGGAGCGACCAGGCAGGCAGGCAGGTGATCGATTAGGAGCCAGCGGTCCAGGATTGTGAGAGGGATGTCCCAGGGATCGGGCCTAAACCGGCAGTCAGACATCCCCCATAGGGTCCCAGATTAGAAAGGATGCAAGCTGGGCTGAGGGGACCCCTCCCGTGCACGAATTTCGTGCACCAGGCCTCTAGTTCTAAATAATGATTAAGCCACTGTCTCATTATTATTAATAATTTCTGAAAAATATACCTGCCTTTTATCTTTTGGGATAAAGAAGGCCTGTATTCTGTACAATTTGAAAAGATTTTTAAGTATTTCCTGATGGAGAAGGTGTGGGCTGCTCTGCATATTCCTTAAGACTAACCTAAAAGGCAGGAGACAGAGCCCATCTCCACAAACTTCATCAGGGATGAAGTAGGCTTTGGCAGGGGTCACATGATATCTATTTTTCCATAGAGCTCTACGGGCTGTTCACTTTAGAAGCTAAAGGAAGGGATCAGGAAGAGCTGAACTAACACTTTCCTTTCCCTGAGCAAAAGCCCCGAGACACTCATGCCCCCAACACAGTACATAGAGAAGACATTACTATTATTAGGGCAAATTTATTAGGGCAAATTAATATTCTTCACAGGGCAGGAATTATTTTGTGGTGGGAAATTCTTTTCCCTGGAAAATATCCAGAATCCTTTTCTGTCTTAATAGTAGAAACGGATCTCTGAACACCGTGGTTACAGCAGTGGTGAGAGCAGCAGGAGCCCACTGGGCAGCTGGAGGCCTGCAGGTGGGGCTTGGACGGGGCACACACTCTCTGCAGGACACAGATTGGAGTTGCTTCTGATCTAATAGCTGGTCCTTAAATGCCACAACTTTCCGGGGGTGTCTGTCCTTGTCACTGAAGGCAGCTTGGTGGAAGGTCTTGGTATTTGTCACTTTACAAGAGCTAGCCCTGGAGTGAAAAGGATGCCCCTGGACAGGCTCTGCCCAGGCCCACACTGCTGCAATCCGCAGAGCTTTTGCAAACTTCACTGCAGAGGGAAGGGGCTCTTGAGGGCAAGTGATATCTACTGGATGCTGACGCCCCAGTTTTTCCTCTAGAAAACTCACAATGTCTGCTCTACTTTTAACTGGGCCTTGGCTCTGTGTAGATGATACATTGTTGCCCTTTTCCTGAGAGTATTTTTGCTGTTTGCATTTTTTCCAAAAATAAAGCCATTGAAAAAACCGGTTCATTTGTTTTCTGAACAGGCTTTCTGGAGGAGGTTGTACCTTCTGTGATGGGGTCTTCGGAGACTTGGCCCCAAGCCTCTCCTTTAATGGCAGGTTCAAAGTAGGAAATCTCTTCCTTTCAGGTTGGGATGTGCCCATCCCAGCATTCCCTCCACCAAGCTCCTCTGGTTTGGACCCTGTGGGCCTCACTTTCTTTGTAGCTGGTGGGAAATTCTTATCCTGGCATAACCTTGAGATCTTCTTAGGGACCCACAGATCCTGTGGCTGCTCCATACTGACTCCTGTGTTCCCCAAATGGACATGCAGCACCTGGGGAGCTGCCCTGTCCACACTGGAGACACCCTGAGCATGAATCAGGGAGGCTTTGTAAATCAAGCTGTCTGAGGCATGGGACACGTGAGTGGGCTGGCCTTGGGCCTGACTATGCTTCATCTTCCCTAACTTCTTTAACTCGGCAATTAGTTGGTTCTTAGCATCTGCTGAGTTAGGATCTTGGAGAACTGATGTTTTTGCTGGGAGGCATTCAGTTTTCACAATCGTTACTCCTTTACTCTCACTCACATTTAGCCTTTGCGCGACTTCCAGCTTGCTGGTTGTCAAGATGTCACTCATTTTGTATTGAAGAGCATTGAGCTCCTCAGCCCTAGACACATTGAGCATGGAGACAGGTTCTGATTTCTTCATCTCTTTGACGTTACTGGAATTTGCACTCTGATCCTTTAGCTCATGTTCAGCCCAGGATTGTCTTATGGGCAGCTTTAAGGGGAGAATGTTGGCTCTTGGAGAATGTTCTTGACTTGCTTTGCCAATGATGTTTGTCATAGGCAGAGGAGTAGGTCGAGCATCCAGAATTCTCTGAACATGGTCTGACAGCCTGTGGGAGATTTCAGAGGGTGCTTGTCTCAGGATCCCCTGTCCTTCCTTGCCCACAAGTGAGGTAGCAGAGCTACAATGATTCAGGGTTTTAGAGCTTCCTCGAAGGGGCATGAAGCCCCCTGATTTGGAGACCACCTCAGAAATCAGGTTAGTTGAGAAGGATTTGGAATCATACTGGAGATGGGAGGAAGCATCTTTCATTTTAAAGATTTTAATGGATTCAAGAACTTTGGCGGGAAGGCCACACACCATCCTCAAATGAAACTTGGTAATGTGGGCTTCCAGAATCTGCTGGGAACCGGACTCAAGGAAGTAAAGCTCCTGGCATGTGTTCAGGCAGTATTCCCTACCCACTGGTGGTGCCAAACTTCTCCGTTTTATTTCCACATAGGATTTCATAGAAAGTGTCTGTTGGATAGCATGCCATGGACTATGCATAGTCGCAGGGAGCTGACCCTCACTGATTTCCTTTGACTTCTTCCTCAAATGTATTTTCCGGGCATTTTCTTGTTCTCTCTGCATTATATTCTGCCCTGACATCATGGAATTTTCTCCTGACAGACTCATTATGTAGGTATTTAGGTCTTTCTCAGAGTCATACCCCACATCCTGAACTTGATAGAAATTGCGTGTCAAGGGGGACAGCAACAGGTCTCTGACACGAGCTTTCTGAGAGGAAAAGTCTGAAATCGACAGACTTGCATGGTCAGTGCCTTGAGGGACATAAGTGGCCAATGCTCCAGTGCTATCTGGAGATGAGTTTTTCAGAGCAGGCTTGGATGAGATGTGAATGGGTTTAGGTTGAGTCAAAGTTAAACTGTAGTGTAGTGGTGGTGGTGAAACAGACAAGGTTGGTTGTACATGATGAAAAGTAACAGATTCTGTGGAATTACCTTTCTGGGCCAAATCTGGGAAGGGGTTGATATCTTGGGTATTGGAGGAGTCAATGAAGATGGTATTCAGGGTCAGAGAGGCGTCTGATTGAACAGCAGCATCCATAGTCTTAGTACCATGTGGTGGGACATGGTGTATGGTATGGACTGGAAATTCAGATGTCAAGAGAGATAAATTGTCTGCTGGCATAGAGTGAATCTGTGATGATGGTAATGGAAAATGAGTTAAGGGGGTCACTGGGTTAGGGGAGAGATTGGAGGGGGATGGTGGGAAAGGCTTAGGCAGGTGAAGTGGTATTAGGACTCCTAGAGGGACTGCTGAGAAGGCAGGGGACTGAGTGAATGATGGCTCAGTCACAGGATCTGCAGAAGTCAAAGGGGACACAGAGGGAATAGCATCTTCCAGGACAAATGAAGACAGCAGCTGATCCATCTCAGCAGTTGCATCATTACACACCTCACAGGAGGGATCTGGACATAACAGTTGACGAAAGAGGATGGAATCATGACGCTGGCCGAGGGGGCTGCAGGAGACAGGAGGTACAAAGCTGCAGCCAAGACCAACCAGAACAAGGAAAGGAGGACCTACTGACCTGGTGTGTTGGGGTCACCTGAATCCTGCTGTCTCTTCACATTGCCCCACATTCATGACTTCACAATGCACTCAATAGCACTCACCCCAAAGTCTCCTTCATGTACTAATTTCTATGGCAACCCCAATCCATGACTATAGAAGGCTGTACTGAAGCCCTGGAATTGCATAGAACATACTAAATTGGGATCAGGGAAGAGGGAGAAAGGTTTTTCACCTTTTAAGGAGAGAAATCAGCATCTTTTTATCCTCTTCTTCCCTCTGGTAGTACCTTCTATCTGGGAAACCAGGAGAGTGTGTTACATGTGATGAAGGTATAGAATCCCAGTAATTATAAAGGAGTCCCTTTATGGGAAACCATTGGTATATTAGACACTGAAAGCCCCATGAGTTAATAGATGAAGTCAAATGGTCAATATTAATAACACTCTCATGTGTGTTGCAACTTTTATAAATATATATAATAAAAGGCTAATATGCAAATCGACCAAACAGTGCAACAACCAGTTGCTATGAAGTGCACTGACCACAAGGGGGCAGACATTCAACGCAGGAGCTGCCCACTGGTGGTCAATGTGTTCCCACAGGGGGAGCGCTGCTCAGCCAGAAGCTGGGTTCATGGCTGGCAAGTGCAGAGGTGGTGGTGGGACCCTCTCCCCCATCCGCAGCAGTGCTAAGGATGTCTGACTGCAGTTATTTAGATATCCCCTGAGGCCTTCCGGACTGCAAGATGGTGCAGGCTGGGCTGAGGGACCACCAAGTGCACGAATTTCGTGCACTGGGCCTCTAGTACATTTTATTATCTACGCTCAAACCACTCTGCAAAACAGAGAAGTCAGTGGTTATGTCAAAGAAGAATCTGATAATTCTGAAGTTAAAATACTTTCACAAAGTCAGGAGACAGAAGTTCCACTTTGGACACATACTGGGTAATACCCATTGCCCAGGTCAATCATTACTTCATATTCAGGGACAGCAAAGCAGGGAATCTGAGAAGTGCCTCAGGTTCTGACAGAAAATCTTCTCCTCTGAGGCCTCTATACTGAGAGGAACTGTGTCGAGCAACTGACATCATAGAAATCATGAAACTGGTTCCTCAGGGAAAGGAGAGAAAGGGTCAGCCTTGGGGAGCTCATGTGGAGTGGGGAGAACCTTACCTTTTAGTGTCCCACCTTTCCTTCTCCTCTTGGCTCTTCCCTGACACTGACACTGAGAATGAAAGTAAAGAATGGGAGGTTGGGGCCCATTTCTGTCACTCCTCTCCCTAGAAACTCAGACATTAATTATCCAAGAATAATATAACTAATTAATTGAACTTTGTGTTTCTTATTATTGTCAAAATTTATATATTTAAAATGTTTTCAGTTTAATCTTCTTCTTTAAAAACTCAAAGAATGTTTGTGTCCATGAGGTTCATGGTTGGTCCTCATTCATAAGTCCTGTGCTTAAGGAGGGCATAAGATCTGGGGCCAACCATCTCATCTCTGCTCCTCAGATAGGACCCTGTGACCTGGAACAGAGCTCCGGCTCCTGCCTCTGCTCAGAGGCTCTCAGATGCTCAGCACTGCTTTCCTGATCAGCCCAGGGAAGGGTTGTTCCAGTTATGCCTGGCATGGAAATATGACTCAGGAGGAAGTACGATGGAACTCTGACCTCCAGCAGAGATCCCAAACTCAAAATAACCCAATCCATGGCCATGAAGGCACTGTTTGGAGTTCTATTCAGGAATTCTCCTCCATACCCAGATGGTCTGTGAGCTTCAGATGGTAGCCTGGGTCCTCCCTGAACCCCTAGCCCTGCCAGTTCTCTTCCCCTAGAACCGTGGTCGGCAAACTGCGGCTCACGAGCCACATGCAGCTCTTTGGCCCCTTGAGTGTGGCTCTTCCTAAGCCTTAGGAGTACCCTAATTAAGTTAATAACAATGTACCTACCTATATAGTTTAAGCTTAAAAAATTTGGCTCTCAAAAGAAATTTCAATCGTTGTACTGTTGATATTTGGCTCTGTTGGCGGAGTTTGCCGACCACTGTCCTAGAAGATTGATGTTCTGTTCTCTCCTCAGACATCCCATCTTAAGTGTCTCTGACCCAAGTTAACTCATTTATAAATGTGGAACTAGAAATGGAAACAATAAAAAAAGTCTCTTTGGGGGCTCGTGCAGGATTCCTTACCTTTTGTGTGTGCGCATTTTTCCAGATGGTTTGGGTTGATAGAATTTTCATCAGGAAAGGGAAGGAGAGGAGGAGCAACCCCAACATACAGAGGCGAGGTAGGGTGCAGGAACAATCTAAATATTCTGAACAGAAGCCCAGATAAAGCTCTGGGAGGCTATTCAGAAATAGGCTGAAAGTCATTTTCTGAATGGCAATGCTGCCTGAGGCCCCTGAGCTCTGAGGGTGCAAACTCTTGATTTTATAGCCAGGCCTGCATCACAAAGCATTGAGTCACAGAGGGTTTTTGAGGGTGTTAAGGGGGACACCTTCAAGAGGATGTGTACCCAGCTCCTCCCAAATCCAACATCCCAGAAGAGCCTCCACCCATTTTATGTCTCCAGGTCCCTCTGCCTTACTCTGCTACCCTTATTTTTCAACCTGCCTTTTAATATAGCATCTATGTACCTCCATGAATATTCTGCTAATTCTATTTGTAATCCAGATATTACTTGGGTCCCCCTTTTTGTTTGGAGATGTTGATGTTGGTCTCACTATGTCCTTTACTTGAGTAATGTGCTGCTATTTAAGGAGACACGTTAGAGATAAGTCATTAGTTTAGGATACTCATAGGTTCTCAGTTTTCTACAGATAGTCCTCAGTGCTCTCTCACTCCCATCCTGTTCACTGTCCCTAGGATGAGCCACAGGGTACAGACATTTCAGGATACCAAAAAGGTTGGGCCGAGGCTAACCAGGAGCCCCTGAATGACAGATGAACAGATTACTCCAGCATAGTTTCACTATGGGAGAGAAGGCTAAGGGGCTTGCCCAGCTGAAGAAGCCAGGCCACTTTGATTGCCTATCTCATTAAGTCTTTATTGGAATTTTTATCTTTAGATACAATCAGTAGGGTGAGTAATCTTGGGAGGACATGTGTTTACATTGTCCCTTAGTCAAGGGCATCCAGGGAGTAAGCATAAGGATTCTACTAAACATATGGGGGTCTGTATATGCACAGGCTTGTTTGGAAAGGTCAAGGAATAATTAGGGACGCCGCCTTCAACATTCCCCTAAGTCTCCCCTAAGTCAGCATTCCCATAAATAAGGCAGGTGGCCTTCCGCACACTTCCCTTTTCTGGGAATGTCCTCCTTACAAACTTTCCAACCAAGTCTCTTGTGCTCCCCAACAAGGCAGAAGAACACATTCAAGGGAAAATACTTTAAAACTGCATTTAAAATAACTATAAGATGCCCACCATTCACACAACAAACATTTATTGAATTCTACAATGTAGTATTTCTAGTAGAAATATTAACATTATAAGGCCTTGCCTCTGCCCTCAGTCAGTCAGGGCTTAGTGCAATAAGTGAAACCTGCCTACAACTCTAATGAAGTGATATAAACTAGGAAAGAAATAGGAATAAAAGCACAAAACACAGATGAAGAAGTAATTAAGTGTTGTGTAAGGAGGGAGATGACAGAGGGGCTAGGGAAAACCATGGAGTTGGTGCCAACACAGGTGGGCATTATGAGGTTTTCTTCCTCATCCTCCTCATCTTCGTCATTGACCTCCTCTTCCTTCTTTCTTAGACTCTTAGAGCAATTTTTGGTTCACAGTAAACATAGCAGACAGTATAAAGTTGTTCACATGTTAGTAAGTATGGGATAATTGTTTTTGGAATGAATAAATGATTTCCAGCTAGTTCTGGGGCACCAGTAGAAATGACTGTAAAATTTAATCCAATAGTGATCAATGACTTATAGGAAGACATTCCCGGATAAACACAGAGCTTAAATTTTTCATACAGAGGTTTCCAAAGGGGACTGGGTGGGCCACTTTAGTTGTTGCTGTTTTTCCTTGACACCCGGGATTTACAAGGCTTCCTGGGAAAAAACTACTGCAAGTGCTGTTTATGACAGTCATTACATTTTTATGTTTCAGTCTGAACAAGTGGGGTTGGCTCCCTGCAAACCTCTACAGTATGGGTGAGTTTGTGCTCAGGTTTGGCCAAAGAGAGCATTGCATGGAGGTCCAGGATGAGCCCCAGAACATCTGTAATCCTAGTGCATAGTCTAAAACTCATCTCTGGTTCATGAGCTGTAGGTGTTCTGGGAGATTTATTATCACTCCCTTAAAACCATGACATCTCCATCCTATAAGTGAAATGTCTACACTAAAGCCAAGATCTTGCACATTTCCATCAATCATGGATGGAAGGAAGCACCAACATCACCTTCCCCAAAGACTGGGATGCCATGCTTAATCACATCCCTGCAAATATTATTTTAGTGCTCAAGGAATAGCCCATGCCTTTTTGGTGTTTGGCATCAGTAGGCTATGCAGTGCTCTGATCAGCCAAGGAAGGTCAGGCTTAGATCAGCTTGAGGAAGATTGGAGCGAGACAGGATCACACTGTATGGATGATGGGAAATAACCTCTGTTCCACCAGCAAGGTCACACTTTCTCCCCTTCAGTAGTTTTTACCTTATTGCTTAATCTAAGGTATCTTTTATATTTTTTTCCCCTGGGAGGTAGGTGGCTGCCTGGTTAACATTCATTCCAGTGGCAGTTGAGTAATGCTTTTGCTCAGAAAA
Organism: Myotis brandtii; assembly: GCF_000412655.1. Lineage (NCBI taxonomy): Eukaryota > Metazoa > Chordata > Mammalia > Chiroptera > Vespertilionidae > Myotis > Myotis brandtii. The sequence goes on along the minus strand of NW_005360124.1, from coordinate 3,350,792 downwards.
AAAAATTAAAAGTAAAAAAAAAAATAAAATCCCACAGCCTGTAGAAATACCCCGAGATGGGAACCACTTCCCAAGATACCTTTTTAAATGGGGATACTTCAGAGTCAAGGCTAAAGTATGCTTCCCCAAACATTAACATGACCCAAGAGACAGATCTTTAACTAGATCTGTGCTGTTCTGAGACCCTTGCCCAATCACACCAGGATTTACTGCAGCCATATTCCCCCAAACAGTCCCATTAAGGCAGTGGTTCTCAACCTTCCTAATGCTGTGACCCTTTAATACAGTCCCTCATGTTGTGGTGACCCCCAACCATAAAATTATTTTCGTTGCTACTTCATAACTGTAATTTTGCTACTGTTATGAATCGTAATGTAAATATCTGATACGCAGGATGTATTTTCATTGTTAGAAATTGAAAATAATTAAAGCATAGAGATTAATCACAAAAACAATATGTAATTATATATTCAATATGTGTTTTTTGATGGTCTTAGGCGACCCCTGTGAAAGGGTCGTTCAACCCCCTAAGGGGTCGGGACCCACAGGTTGAGAACCGCTGCATTAAGGGTTCACCCACCTGTGTGATCCTCTGCTTACTGACTTCTAAATAATGATTAATCCACTGTGTCTTCTTCACTGATATTTTCTGAAAAATATACTTGTCCTTGATCTTCAGATACAGAAGGCCTGTCTTCCTTTCAAGAGGATATAAGTATTCCCTGGGGGGGAAGATGTGGGCTGCTCTGCATGTTCATTAAGGCTAAGCTGAAAGGCAGGAAACAGCCCATCTCCTCAGCCTCATCAGGTATGAGGTGAGCTTTGGCAGGGGGAACATGATACCTATTTTTCAATAAGAGCTACAAGAGATGGTCACTTGAGCAGCTAAAAGGAAGCAGTCGGGAGCTAAACTAACTCCTCCTTCCTTTTTCTAAGCACAAGCCCTGAGATACCCCAAACCCATGCCCCCAACACAGTACACAGAGAAGACCTTACTCTATTAGATAAATATTTATTAGGGCAAATCAATATTCTCCACAGGGCAGGAATTGTTTTGTGGTGGGAAAGTCCTTCCCCTGCAAAAGATCCAGAATCCTTTTCTAAATCATAGAGACAGATCTCTGAACACCTTGGCTACAGCAGTGGTGAGAGCAGCAAGAGGCCACTGGGCAGCTGCAGCCCTGCAGGTGAGGCACAGTCCCTCTGGGGGCACAGATTGGGGTTGCTTCTGACATAATAGCTGGTCCTTTAATGCCACAACTTTATGGGGGTGTCTGTCCTTGTCTCTGAACACAGCTTCTTGGCCTTAGGACTTCGTATTTGTCACTTTATAGGAGAGAACCCTGGAGTTGAAAGGATGCCCCTGGACAGGCTCTGTCAGTACCCACTCTGCTGCAATCTGCTGAGCTTTCCCAAACTTCACTGCAGAGGGAAGGGGTTCTTATGGGCAGGTGGTATGTACTGCATGCCGGTGCCCCAGTTTCTCCTCTAGAAAATCCCCAATGTCTGCTGTACTTTTAACTGGGCCTCTGCTCTGTGTAGATGATACTGGGCTGCTTTTTTCCTGGAAGTTTTCTTGCTGTTTGCATTTTATCTCAGGATAAAGCCATTGAAAAATCCGGTTCATTTGATTTCTGAACAGGCTTTCAGGAGGAGACTGTGCCTTCTGTGATGGGCTCTGGGGAGACTTGTTCCCATGCCTTTCCTTTAATGGCAGGTCCCGAGTAGGAAATCTCTTCCTTCCAGGTTGGGATGTTCCCAAGCCTGAATTCCCTCTAGAAAACTCTTCTGATTTGTATACAGTGGGCTCACTTTCTTTGCAGCTGCTGGGCAATTTTTATCTTGCCACAACCTTGAGACATTCTTAGGGTTACACGGCTCCTGCCACTGCTTCATACTGACTCTTCTGTCCTCCAAATGGACATGCAGCACCTGGGGAGCTTCCCCGTCCACACTGAGACACCCTGAGCATTAGTCAGAGAGGCTTTGTAAGTCAAGCTGTCTGAGACATGGGACACGTGAGTGTGTTGGCCTTGGGCCTGGCTCTGCTTCCTCTTCTTCAATTTCCACTTTAACTCAGCACTTAGTTGAGGGTCTAAGCATCTGCTGAGTTAGGATCTTGGAGAACTGATGTTTTTGCTGGGAGGCATTCAGTTTTCACAATCGTTACTCCTTTACTCTCACTCACATTTATCCTTTGGGAGATTCCCAGCTTGCTGGTTGTCAAGCGATCACTCATTTTGGATTGAAGAGCATCAAGCTCTTCATCCTTGGACATGGAGATAGGTTGGGCATGAAGACAGGTTCTGATTTCTTCATCTCTTTGCCATGACTGGAATTTACACTTTGGTCATTTGGTTCATGTCCCGTCCAGTATTGCCTATGGGCAGCTTTGTGAGTAGAATTTGGCTCTTTGAAGTGTCCTTGACTTGCTTTGCCAATGATGCTGTTTGTGGCAGGCAGAAGTGCCTGTCCAGCATCCTGAATTTTCTGAACTTCCTCTGCCAGCCCCAAGGTGTTTTGGACACTGATCTTATCAGGGTCCCCTGTCCTTCTTTGCCCACAAATTAGGTGGCAGGGTGAGGATGATTCAGAGTTTTAGAGTTTCGTTGAAGGGGCATGAAGCCTCCTGATTTAGAGACCACCTCAGAAATCAGGTTGGTAGAGTAGGAAATTTGGAATTGAGCAAGGAATGGTATCTATTAATGGAAAACCCTCTGTGGATTCAAGGACTTTGGCAGGAAGACTTTCATGCCATCCTCAAATAAACATGGTAATGTGGGCTTCCAGAATCTGCTGTGCACCAGACTCAAGGAAGTAAAGCTCCTGATGGTGCCAAACTTGTTTGTTTTATTTCGGAGTAAGATTTCACAGAAAGTGTCTGCTGTATAACATGCCATGGACTATGCAGAGTCGCAGGGAGCTGCCCCTCATTGATTTCCTCAAACTTCTTACACAAGTGTACTTTAGGGCATTTTCTGGTTGTCTCTGATTTACACTCTCCCCTCACAGTATTGAATTTATTTCTAACAGATTCATTATGTAGCTGTTTAGGTTTTCCTCAGTGTCATACCTCAGATCCTGAACTTAGTTGAAATCACGTTGTGCCAAGGTGGACAGCAATGGGCCTTTGACTCAAACTTCCTGACAGGAAAAGTCTGAAATCGACAGGCTTGGGTGGTCAGTGCATTGAGGGACATAAGTGGCCAATGTCCCAGTGCTGTCTAGCGATGAGTTCTCCAGAGCAGGCTTGGATGAGATGTGAATGGATTTAGTTGGAGTTATAGTTAAACTGTAGTGTGGTGCTGGTGAAACAGAAGGTTAGTGGTCCATGATTAGTCACTGATACTGTGAGATTCAAAGCCAAGGGAAGGGGTTGATAACTTGGGTAATAGAAACTTCAAGAAAGTTGTCAGTCAGAGTCAGAAGTATTTTCTCATTCTGAGTGTCGTGTGGTGGGAGAAAGATAAAGGCAAGAGGTGGAGGTGAGGAACTGTCTACTGGGAATGCATAATCCGAGGGAGCAAAAGTATCTTCAGGCAGAGAGTGAACTAGTGATGACTTTGAAGGAAAATCACCTAAGGGAGTCAGTGGGTTAGGGAGAGATTGGAGAGGGGTGGTGGGAAAGGCTCCGGCAGAGGAGATGGTATTAGTCCTCCTGGAGGGACTGCTGAGAACGCAGGGGACAGAGTGAAATTTGGTTCAGTAACAGGAGCTGTGGAAGCCAAAGGGGACACAGAGAGAGTAGCATCTTCCAGGCCCAATTAGGACAGCAGCCAATCCATCTCAGCTGGTTGCATTGTTACACACATCATAGGAAGGGCCTGCTGGTTGTATTGTTACACACATCACAGGAAGGGCCTGCACATACAGCTGAGGAAAGTGGGTGGTATCATGATGTTGGCCTAGGGGGCTGCAGGAGACAGGAGGTACATAATTGCAGCCAGGACCAACCAGAGCAAGGAAAGGAGGACCTACTGGCCTTATTTGTGGGGGAGGGCACATTATGCCTGATGCCTTTTCATATTGCCCCACATCTATTAGGTCACAATTCACTCAACTGCGCTCATCTCAAAGCCTTCACTCGCATACCTGTTCCTATGGCAACTCCATTCCATGACTATAGAAAGCTGCTTTGAATCATTTAAATTGCATAGAATATGCTAAAGAGGGGCCAGGAAAGAAGGAAAATTACTGGTCACCTTTTAAGGTGAGAAATCAATGTCTTTTTCTCCTCTTTTCCCCTCTGCAACCTGGGAAACCAGGAGAGTGTGTTATATGTGTTGAATCCCAGCTATTATAGAGCAGTCCCTTTATGGGAGACCATTGGTATATTGGACTCTGAAAGCCCCATGAGTCACTAGATGATGTCAAATGTCAATGATCATATTAATAAAGTTGTCATGTGTGTTGCTTCATTTATAAAGTACTTTCACATACATTATCTTATTTGATGCTCAAAACCACTCTGTGAAGGAAACAGGTCAGTGGTTACAACAAAGAGGAATCTAATCACCCTGAAGTCAAAGTACTTTCACAAGGTCAGGAGACAGAAATTCTACTCTTGACTCCTACTGAGCAACACCCATTGCCCAGGCCCAGGGACAGCAGAGCAGGGAATCTGAGAAGTGTCTAAGGTTGTGAATTTCTTTCCATGAGCTCTCCTCTGAAAGTTCTTTTTTATGTGAGGAACTGTGGCTAGCAACTGACATAGAAATCATGAACCTGGTTCTTCACGGGAAGGAGCAAGAAAGGGTCACCCTTGGAGAGCTCAGATGGAATAGGCAGAGCCTTACCTTTCAGTGTCCCACCTTTCCTTCTCTTCTTGGCTCTGACATGACACTGAAAAAAAGAAAATCATTTCTGTCACTCCTCTCTCTAGGAAACACAGACATTCATGATCCAAGAATCATATGATGCTATTTAATTACTAAAACTTTGTTCCTTCTTTTTATTATTTTTACAATGTTTTTAAGTATTTTTATTTTTTCTTCTTGGGAAAAACTCAGAGAAAGATTTTTGTCTATGAGATGCACCCTTGATGCTCTCAATGAGGGCATATAATCAGAGCCCTACAGTGGCATATTTGTCCCCTCAGATAGAACCTATAACCTGGGACAGCTCAGAGTCTAGCTAGCCTCTGCACAGAGGCTCTCAGTAGCTCAGCACTACTCTCCTGATTAACCCAACACAAAGACTTGGTCTGGTGATGCCTGACAAGGAAATTTGACTCATGATGAAGTGCTGGTTGACTCTGATGTCCAGCAGAGATCCCAAAGTCTCTAAATACTCTGTCCAGAACTAGAGAGTCACTCTGCTTGGATTTTAGCCAGAAACCTCCTGTGAGGGACTAGAAATGGAATAGTAAATAATCTCTGGAGGGGTTCACAAGTGTTTCCAGAAAGCTGGGGATGATGGAACCCCCACAAGGTAGCATAGTAACAGAAGGAATAACCACAGCCTACACATGCAAATTAGCTTGGGGTCAATATTTAACAATGTTGAGCGGAAGTCAGATACAGTTTAGGAAGGCCATTCAGAAATAGGAAACATCCCATTTTATGGACTCCGTTTTCAGAATCTCATTGCTGCCGAAGGAAACTGAGCTCTGAGAATGTAGACTTCTGCCTTTATTGCCAGGCCTGCATCATAAAGTATTGAAGAGTCCCAAAGTGTTTTTGAGGTTGTGGGAGGGCATACTTTCAAGAGGATGTGTCAACAGCCCCTCCCTCCACACATCATCTCAGAAAATCTCTCCACTTATCTTGGGCCTTTAGGTCACTTTGCCTTACTCTGCTATCCTGTTTCCCAATGGCCTTTTATTAGAGCATCTATTTACCTTAATGAATGTCCTGCTTGTACTTAGATATTACTTGGATCCCCCTTCATGTTTGGAGACCTAGATGTTGGTCTCACCATGTCCACTCCCTGGACAGTCTGAAATACAGGGATTTTTGCTTATACCCAGAAATTTACACTAATGAACATGAATATCCTCAATATATCTTTCCTATGGAATGTTTTTGCTGTATACTAATCTAGATAAAGAACTTTAAAGTTATTTGAGACTTAGTTTTGTGAATGCTGAATATCACATTTTAATTGTTTCAGTAAGTAATAAATGAATAATAGAAGTTTAAAATATTATTCCTCACCAGAATACATCTCACATGTTTTACATATATCTAATCCTTAGGTTTTGTAATAAAGCTCTCCCTAGAACATTTCAGGCAGCCCATGACATCTTTCCTATTGGCATACATTAGCACACAGAAGTCTGGTCCCAGATTTCAGACTGCACTTGCTCATTCTGTCATCAAGAAGGAGTATTTTCTAAAAACTCCACTAGAGTAATGTGCTGCTATTTAAGGAGGCACATTAGAGATAATTCATTAGTTTAGGATTCTCATAGGTTCTCAATTTTCTAGGGACAATCCTCAATGCTCTCTCACTCCCATCCTGGTCACTCTCCCTGGGATGAGTCACAGGGTGGACATTTCAGGATACCAAAAAGGCTGAAGAAAAAATTCGGAGGCAAAATCCTTTAAAACTGCATTTAAAACAACTATAAGATGCCCATCATTCACGCAACAAACATTTATTGAATTCCACTATGTAGTATTTCTAGTAGAAATATTAACATTATAAGGCCTTGCCTCTGCCCTCAGTCAGGTCTTAGTGCAGTAAGTGAGACCTGCCTATAACTCTAAGTCTAATACGAACTAGAAAAGAATTAGGAATAAGAGCACAAAACACGGATAAAGAAACAAGTAAGTGCTGTGCAAGGAGGGAGAGGAGAGAAGGGTGAGGGAAAACCTCAGTTGGTGCCAACTGCGTTGGTCATTGTGAGGTCTTACCATCCCTCCTTGTCCTGGTCGTTCTCTTCCTCCTCATCTTCATTTTTTAAACTTTATTTTTTCGAGCAGTTTTAGGTTCACAGCAAATATAGCAGAAAGTGCAAAGTTCTTGTGTACCCTCTTACACTACCACACACACACACCATCTCCCCCTCGTTTATATTCAGCAACAGAGTAGGACATTTTTTATAATTAATGAACCTACATAGACTCATCATTACCACGCCACCTCCATAGTTCACATCATGGTTCACTCTTGGTGTCATGTGTCATACATTCTTTGGATTTGGTTCAATGTATAATTACATGTATTCACCATTTTAGTATCATACAGAGTAGTGTCATTGGCCTAAAAAAACTTGTGTGACCTGCCTGTTCATTTCATTCTCTGCCCTAACATCTGGCAACCACTGATCTTTTTACTGTCTTTTGAGTTTTTCCATTCCAGAGTTTTATGTAGGTAGGCTCATACAGTGTGTAGCCTTTTCAGATTGGCTTCTTTCACTTAGTAATATGCATTTAAGATTTCCCCCATGTCTTTCCATTGCTTAAAAGCTCATTGCTGCCCACCCGGCATGGCTCAGTGGTTGAGTGTCGACCTATGAACCAGGAGGTCATGGTTCAATTTCTGGTCAGGGCATATGCCTGGGTTGCAGGCTTGATCCCCAGTGTGGAGCGTGCAGGAGGCAGCCAATCAATGACTCTCATCATTGATGTTTCTATCTTTCTCTTTCTCTCTCCCTTCCTCTGTAAAATGAATATATATTTTATTTGACACACACACACACA
>NW_005360124.1:3337542-3343125 GCF_000412655.1 Myotis brandtii | reverse complement strand
ATATTAAAAGAGCATTTCTTTTTAACATTAAACAATATTCCAGTGTCTGAATATACCACAGTCCATTTATCCACTGACCTTGAACATCTTGGTTGATTGCCAGATTTGGCAACTATGAACTTGATCTTCTTTTAGTTTACTTTATTGAGGCATAATTCACATACCATACAATTCACATTAAAAGTGCCCAATTCAATGGATTTTGGTATATATACAAAATTGTGTATCTATTAATACAACCAGATTTAAAACATTTTCATCACTATAAAGAAACTCTGTTCCATTTAGCCTTTACCCCTCAGTCTTCTTATTTCCCCCAGTCCTAGGTTACCATTGTTCTACTTTCTCTGTAGAGGTGTCAATTCCAAACATTTCATGTAAATGGAATTATATAATATGTGGGGTTTTTTGTATCTGGCTTTTCAGATAGCATGTGTTCAAGGTTTGTTTATGTTGTAGCATATATCATTTCTTCATTTCTTTTTATAGAAAATATTTTATTGTATAGCTATATCAAAATTTGTTTAAAGATTAATCAGGTGAACAATTGAGTGTTTATACCTTTGCCTATTATGAATAAAGCTGATATGAACATTTGTGTACATGTTTTGGTGAGGATGTATGTTTTTACTTCTTGCTTATTTTTGCACTAATTTAAAGTCATACTTTGTCAAAGCTTGTTGTTTTCTGACATACAAGTGGTATGACCATTAGACTCTCTAGGAAATGAGATCTTCAGGGTCTAAATGCAGTTTTTATCCAATATCCACACTCTCAAAAACAGTTACTAAATCAGCAGGAATGATAGTGATGTGTGATGTTTAACATTTAAAAATAATGAACACCTTATCTCTTCAAGGTTCTAGTCTTAGAAAGTTGGAAAAGGGTATGGGTAGAGGAAGTGCAATGCAACCCAAAAGAACATGAGCAAACCTATAACATATGTAAAAGGACATGCCTGTTCACAACTGGTCACTATAAAGGATGAGGGAAGAACCTAAGAATAAGAGTAGCAAATTAAACACTGTGTCACATAGGACTCTTTCTCTTGCAGATGATAGAAAACCAGATGAATTCTGGCTTCAGCCAACATTATGCTTTATTGGCATATATTTCTCCACAATAGAGGGAGTAGATTGAGCTTCTGGCTCACCATCCCTTGGTTCTGCTTCTCAGTGTTGACTCATTCCTAATTCACTACTCTTGTGGTCCCAAGATGGCATCCTGGCAGAAAAAACAAACAGAATTGTTGTCCCAATGTTCTCAACTAAAGTCCCAGTATTTCACTGAATGAAACCAAGTCAGTCATAAGAATATCTTTGAAATAATTACTGGGAACTAGAGATTACTATTAGCCAAATCTATATCACTGCTACTCAAAGTGTGGTCCGTGGACCAATGACTGTCCTCACATTTCTGTTAGTATCAGCAACAAGCTAAGTGTATAGAAATTGAGGATATTTAGAAACTTTTATTGCAATTTGAGGGAGTAATAAAAAATGGAGGCTTGTATTTTGTCTGTTTGTGTGTGTGTGTGTGTGTGTGTGTGTGTGTGTGTGTGATTTTCCCAGTGAATCTTTTTTATTCTATTTTACACAATGTCAATCCACAGTGGATGGGGTCATGGAAAGTGAAGTAAACTTGTTCTTTACCACAGAACATTTGAGGAATGATTGTCTAATGTTCATGCTCCACTGTGAAGCCTGGGGTGAGTCAGCATCCTGGAAGTACACAGAGAGACTGTCCACATTAGAGGGGGCAATAACAAGTGTCCACTCTCATTGTGGAGCCTAATTTGGAGAGAGGAAGGACACTCCCAGACTCACTTTAGCTCTCCTATGTTCTCATGTTTCTTTCACATTGACCTGCTTTTAATCAGTCGTTGGTAAGAATTTACTCTGCTTCAGCTTTGCATATGGCCACTTTAATAGGCTAAACATTACATGGGCATTTGTGTACCCTCCCCATTGGAACTTTTATTCCTAGAATCAAAGCAGAATGGCTCTCCTAAGCCATTAAGAGAAAATCAACTTTGAGCTACACTAACACAAGGTACTTACTACACTGATCCAAATTCCTTTGCAGTGCTCCTGGCACTGAGCTATGGAAACTGCAGAGCTCTATAAGAGGTCTGAAGGAAAAAAAATAGTTAGGACAAGTTTCAGGAATCTAAGTTCGTCATTAAAAATACGTTTTAGAAAATTATTTTAATTTAATTTGCTAGCGCAGTTGTATTAGCAAGGAAAGGTGTGTAGCGCATTGGAAAATTGCAACTTTTATTTCTCCTTTAAAATACAATAGAAACAATAAAAACAATTAAAAATAAAATTAAAAACCAATTAAAATTAAAAATCACAATCTGAAAGTGTCTTTTGATTCCGTTTCCATTTAAAGCTCTGCAATTAAAGTTTTGCTGGAAAGCAAGCTTTGTTTTTAATATCACTGTCCATCAAGGGCTAATACAGGCACAGGATTGGAGATGTCTGCTCCACTTCGAGCTGGAAGTGACCTTGGAGAAAATTCTAGTCTGGCTTTCTCATTTTACAAATTGAAAAGTGAGCCCAGGGCAGGATTATTTCTGTTCTCCTTATTTCTTCATTTTGGGTGTGGGTGTGAGATTCTGTGTGTGTGTGCGTGTATGATTCTGTGTTTTCTAAGAAGGCTTAGAACCTTGGTGTCTGCACAGTTTTAACAATTTAGACAATATGAGACTTCTGTCTTTCCAGGGCCCTAAATCACCTCCCATATCAGTACTCAAAAAGCTCCAAATTTTATCCAGTACTGCCTCAAAACGTGCAATTTTTGCCTAAGTGAACTTTACAAACAATTGAGACAGTAATACTTTTTTGTGTGAAAATGTAATGGAAATACAGTATCTGTCTTTATGCCTTCTGAAATAAAATAAGCTTAATGTAACAACAATGATCAGTGACAGCCCAAGCTTAGTCTAATAAATAGTTGCAGTCCTCCAAAAAAGCAGGTGTTGACAGTCTGGGATATAGACACAAATGTGCATGGACTCCAGTAGTGGCCCCCAAACTTGCCATCGTTGAAAAAAAGTTACTTGTATTTTAGCAATTTACCTTTTTTTCATATAAACTCAATGATTATGTATCCAGTAGGCATGCACAGTAAAAAGCAGACCTATGATAGAATTGCCTTTAGTAGGTCACAGGACCACCCTTAAGAGCTAATGTAGTTCAGATCACTTTATTCCCTCAAGGGGTGAGGGAAATACGGGGATGAAATGGAATAGAACCAATGTCTAATGGGTACTTGATATGTGCCCCAAATGTTCAATTATTTCATTTCTTTACTATCAGTGAGGGAAGAAATAGGTTTCTCATTTTACAGATAGCAAGACTGAGCCCCAGAAATATTAAATAGCTTTCCCAAGGCCACAGCGGTTAAAAAAAATCAACACAGTAGCCCTTGCCTGTGTGGCTCAGTGGTTGAGCATAGTCCTATGCACCAAAAGGTCACCTGTTCAACTCCCAGTCAGGGCACATGCCCAGGGTTGCTGGCTCAATCCCTGGTAAGGAGTCATTCTCTCTCTCTCTCTCTCTCTCTCTCTCTCTCTCTCATCAATAAAACCGTTATCTTTTTTTAAAGCGACACAGTGAATGTGTGGACTAAGCTTGCTGTGGTCCCAGGCCTACATTTCACTGTACAATGGTGTTCCAGAGAAGAGTCATTGGGTCTGGATCGCTGACTCTTCTCCTCCATTATCATACAGCAGCTATCTTTTACTGTGTAAAATGCCAACCCAGAATTTATTGGCTTAAAACTGAACATTTTTGCCTACAATTCTGCAATCTTAGCTGGGTTTACATAGCCGGTTGATCCTTTCCTTGATCTTGCCAATAGTCACCCATGTGGATTCATCCAGCTGGTAGGTCAACAGGAGCTTGGACTTAGTTGGGACACTGGGATGACTGGGCTTTTCTCTCAGGGCCTCTCTCGTATATGGTTTTCTATGAGCTCTCCACATAGCTCCATCACGGTAACAAAATTCTTATAATGCTGATCATGGCTCCTAGACCGTAAAGGCAGAACTCAAAGCTTAGACCAAGAACTCTAACAGCATCACCTTGCCACTTGTGGTTAGTTAAAAGAAGTCACATTCCAACTCGGGTTCAAAGGGAAGGGACTACACAAGGGAATATACATAGATGTGGATCATTGGAGGCCAGCAATGTAACAGCATTACCATAATCTCCCTCAACGTTGGCATCACCAACTCGAAAGGTTGCTGTTTCTTCTGTTCTTTTCACTTTCCTTGCATCAGTTTTTCTCTCTTCTCCTGTTTGTTTTTTCACTTACTCCTACCATTTCTTAGCTTTTCTGCAGTGTAAGTGGAGCTTCTTAGCCAGCTACAAATGGAGGGTTCCTTTCCTTCAGCTCAGACAACTGCAAATCACATCATGTCAGCTCTATTCTTCTTGTCAGTCTTTGCAGCTAGAGTGTCCTACCTACAAAAATTCCTGCGGTTTGATTTTTTTATTTTGATTTTACATCTGTGTTCAAAACTGGAAGTCTAGTTTAAAGGAAAATAATACATCACTACATGGGTTGGCAACTTATATAAAAGACACTTAAACATTTACCCTTGTAAGTAAAAGCTAGGATCTGTGATACCCTTCATCAGCTCTACCTGCAAGAAGGCAAGATGTCCAGGTCAATGGCTGGGCCAACAAATTAATGTTTACCATGCTTTACATGGTTTAAATTCCTTTAGTAGTCATTCACCAGACAAAAAGGGAAGAGAGGCCTGCAGGAGTCAGATAATTCCCAGCATTATAATTCTAGTTCACAGCAGGTTGTCTCTTACAAGAGACTAAAGTGAGATCAGATTGTTTCCACTGAATCATTCACCTTGTCTGATCACTGCTTTCTGCTGTTTAGAGGGATTTCAGCGTATCAAAAAGTAATCAGGGCAAGGAGATCAGGCTGTACAGATACCACCAGCATGAAGAGGGCAAAGGAAATGAGAAAAAAAATGTAAGCACCCAAGGTGAAGATCTTTGCAGAAAGAAAGATGGGTTTCCATTTGAAATATTAAGGAATTAAAATGAAAGTTAAAATCAGAGTTTCTAAATCCATTCATTGGCAATGTTTATCATTGTCTTTTCTGCTCTCTGAGGCCAGTCACTGGTTCCTTGATTGTTGGATCTTATCTTTATCAGATATTTGGATGCAAAATTTAAAAAAGGATTAAATTCAATTTGGCTATATATACATAATTTGCACAAGTAAAGGAGAGAAATGTATTTGTTGTTATTTTAGACTAATGCATCGACTGTAGTCTTATCTGTGCTATGTAGTCACAAACTTCAAAAGTTGATTAAAATATACATAAATTCATACATAAATGAATTATACATAAACTTAATAAACCACTTATAATGATTTACACAAAATCTAATTAACAGTCTATGATAATTTTGGAGAATAACTATATTCTTATTTTCTCAATAAGAATAAATAGATAAATTTATCAAAGAAAATTTTGAATGAAGAATCTGAGATGGGGATAGCCATACTAGATATTTTAATATATTACAAATATATAATTTAAATAAG
>NW_005360124.1:3335659-3337497 GCF_000412655.1 Myotis brandtii | reverse complement strand
GACTAGATAGTGCAGAAAATAATTTTGTTGCATATAAAAATGTGCTAGAAAATAAAAGCAACATCACCAGAAAGGAAGAGCTATTCATTAACTTGTGCAGGAATAGCTGGATAGGAATTTCAAGGAAATAAAATTAATTTAAATCCAAACTTTCATAGGGTAGAACAACATGAATCCAAGATACATTTAAAAAGTTAAATATTTTAATTTTAATTTATTTATTTTGTTAATCCTGACCTGGGAATATTTTTCCATTGCTTTTCAGAGAATGGAAGGGAAGGAGGGAGAGGGAGAAACAGAGAGAAACACCCATGTGAGAGGGACACAGCCTTGGTTGCCTCCCATACATGCCCCAACTAGGGGCGGGGAGAAAATCCACAACCAAGGTATCTGCCCTTTACGGAATCTAACCCGAAACCCTTCAGTGCACAGGCTGATTCTCTAACCACTGATCCATACCTGCTAGGGCTAAAGGGTTAAATATTTTTAAAAGGGCCTTTCCAAATGCCCACTCAAACAAGTTATTAGATCTGTGAATATAAAACCAAGGACTTCCTAAGCTTAACATTCTTTTAAGGAATCATAAAGTAAAAGACCAACTGATCATATTACATAAAATTGTAAAGATTCTACTTATGAAAAAAAAAGTATCAACAACAATCAAAAATAACAGCAACAGCATATTGGGAAAATTACATTCAGAAAATGTGGCAAAATGATAGCCTCCTTAGAAAATAAATTATTACAGCAAGAGTAAATTTTTACATTTATTATTTGTTGTTGAATATTTTTTTGTTCATGGCCTTTGTTCAGCGCAACAGCATTAATCTTTCCAAAACCCCATTTTCTTATGATATTTCCTTGTTACAGGAGTAGAGCAAATCTTTGTTGCCTACCGTTCTCTGATCTTGGTTATTTCAGTACAACTTTCACACACTCACCATATCTATATACCATCTGTATCCAATATTTATATAATAATTTTTTAAAAATACAAATGTTTTACTTAAATAAATTTACCAGTTTTCAACCAATAATTGTTGTAAAATCAGAACTTTTATGTAAATAAAATTAAAATATATGATGCAAATTTACAAGCATGAGTTAAAAAAATACTACATAAAACAGCCCTGTGTTGGAATTTACCACACTCAGTACTGGGGGGGGGGGACTTCTGTGCTATTGAGGTATTACTGTTCAGAATTTGAGTTGCTCAGACTGTAATCATTTGGATAGCAACCCTTCATTTAGCCCGCACACTTTCTATGACCAGGTGGGTCACCACTTGACTATCCATGAGTGCAGATATAAATGGAAACTGGGTTGTTGCAAGTCTGAACCATTGGTAACAGAGCTTTTGCCCTTCTTGGGAATCCAGCTGACTAATTGCCTCCAAACTAAAAATTGATTGAAAAGCATTGAATTGTGTATATAATTTCCTTCAGGGTTTTAGCAAAATAGTTTCATATATCTGTGCCTCAGCTTTCTCACCTGTGATTCATTACAGATGCTAATTTTTAACTTATCATATAATATAATAATACTAGATGCCTGGTGCACAATTTCATGTACGGTTGGGGTCCATCTGCCTAGCTGGAGATCAGGGTCAATCGGGGCTGTCTCACCCAGTCCTGATTGGGATTGATCGGGGCCAGCTGGGGGGTGGGGGGAGAGGACCACGGGAAGTTGGCTGTGGTAGTGCACTGACCACCAGGGGGCAGCTCCTGTGTTGATTGTCTGCCCCCGGTGATCATCGCGTGTCATAGCAACCAGTCATTTGGTGGCTTAGGCTTATATATATATAGACTAGAGGCCCGGTGCACAAAAATTTGTGCACG
>NW_005360124.1:3290578-3335335 GCF_000412655.1 Myotis brandtii | reverse complement strand
TGTGTGTCATAGTGACCAGTCATTCCCAGTCTTTCTGCTGTTAGGGTCAGTTTGCATATTACCCTTTTATTATATAGGATAGAGGCCTGGTGCATGGGTGGGGCCGACTGGTTTGCCCTTCAGGGTGGGGGTCCCCACTGGGGTGCCACTGGGGTGCCTGGCCAGCCTGGGCGAAGGGCTGATGGCTGTTTTCAGGCTGGCCACACGACCTTTAGGGTGGGGGTCCCCACTGGGGTGCCTGGCCAGTCTGGGTGAAGGGCTGAGGACCATTTTCAGGCTGGCCAAGCTGCCCCAGCGACAGAAGCTTCCAGCCTCTCCTTTTTTTCTTTTTTTTTCCTGGGATTTATTTACCTTCTATAATTGAAACTTTGTAGCCTGGAGTGGAGCTCAGAGCCGGCCAGGGCTTGGCTTCCTCCATCCCAGGGGCAATCCAAGGCTCCAGCTCAGTGGCCACGGCCAGTTGAAAGCAGGTATCTGGGGTTTGTTTAGCTTCTATAATTGAAACTTTGTTGCTTTCAGAGCTCAGAGCCGGGCTGCGGCAGGCGGGAACCTTGGCTTCCTCCATCACTGGAGCAAGCAAGCCTCCTGCCTGTTCCAGCTCCGTGGCTGCCGGCCGCCATCTTTGTTGGCAGTTAATTTGCATATCTCGCTGATTAGCCAATGGGAGGCGTAGCGAATGTATGGCCAATTACCATGTTTGTCTATTATTAGGTAAGATAAACATGTATCATGTAATAATATAAAAATAAAACATGTTTTTAGGAGTTTGCTTGACAGGATATCAAAATCACTTGTTGATATGAAACCATATTTCAATGGAAGCCTTTTATTACAGTGAGCAAATATGTGTAATCTATAGTTTTTCTCATTTTTAAATCGTATTGAATGAAGCAATAGGCACTTTGTTTGAGGCAATACATTTTGCTGGGAATGGAAAGGTTTGTTCAAAAGTAGGATACCTGAGAAGTAAATACTGCTATGTCTATATTTTACCTTTTTTCCTAATGACATTTGAATGTAAGATAAGATGCTCTTAATAAAAGATGACTCATTTTCTAAAATATTGCACTGCTGATTGGGTAAAATAGGTTTTAGGGAAGGAGAGCTATGGAAATGGAAAAGGAAAAAGAGTAATTTCTGAGAGTTACTGAACTGTAGATGGATTTCTAAAAATAACAGCAGTTATACTGGGTCGGCCAATTAGATGTATTTAAAAGAGGATTCCAGTAAATGCTGGGCATTGCTTTGTAAATGGCCATTTCTAAATTTTACAAATAATTATATCCAGTCACAAAATGACCCATGGGGTTTTCCAATGTTTCTTGCCCTTTGGGCCAAGTGGGTTTTCTAAAAGAGTGTTTACAATGGATGACTATAAGAATTATTTGAAAAAATAAAAGAGGAAGGTCATGTTCAGAACGTAGGCCACCAGATGTATGACAAAAATGAAACCATAAGATGTGGGGAAAGAATAGTAAAGAATAAATAGTAACAATAAATAGTAAAGAAATAACTGGGTATCCACAAGTGGGAAATGATGTTGAATCAATGACTTTAGATTAAAAATAACCACAATGTGCATTTGGCATCTCATCGTATAGAGCAGTGCTTCTCAAAGTGTGGCCCGTGCACCACCTGCATCTAAGTCACCTGGTGATAATTAAAGACAGAGATTCCAGAGCCTGCCTTAGACTCATTGGTTATCTAAGAACAAGATGTAAAAAATCTGAATTTTCTCTAAATCCCCTACATAAATTTTAGTACATTAAAGCTTGGGATCCACATGCAGTGTTTTGCAGTTAAGAAAACAACTATTGGAACCCCAGCTCTGCCCATTATGGGAAAAGAATCTCTCTGCATTTCAGTTTTCTCATCAGGAAAGTGTTGATAATAATAACCTTATAGGTAGGCTGTGATGGTTAAATGAGATATTGTATATATAGTAGTCCCCTGCCTTATCCACAACTTTGCTTTCCACGGTTTCAGTTAACTGCAGTCTGAAAATATTAAATGAAAATTTCCAGAAATGAATAATCCATACATTTTCATTTGCATGCTGTTCTGAGTAGTGTGAAGGAATCTCATGCAATCTTGTTCTGTCCTACCCAGGATGTGAATCATCCCTTAGCCCAGGGTATCCATGTGTGTATGCCAACCAACTATTGATCATTCAGTAGTCATCTCAGTTATCAGATCAACTCTTGTAGTATCACAGTGCTTGTCTTCAAGTAACTCTTATTTTATTTAATAACTAGAGGCCCGATGCACGAAAATTTGTGCAAGAGTAGGCCTTCCTTCCCCCAGCTGCCAGCACTGGCTTCCCTCCGGCACCCGGGACCCCGGCTTCCTTCCTCCAGCCGCCGGCAGGCGCCCAGGACCCTGTCTGGCTTCTCCCGGGCTGCCCGCAGGCACCCGGGACCCGGGCTCGCTTTCCTCCAGCCAGGGCTTCGTCAGGAAGGATGTCCAGAAGATATCCAGTCTAATTAGCATATTACCCTTTTATTATTATAGATGGCCCCAAATCACAAGAGTAGTGATATTGCCAATTCAGATATGCCAAAGAGAAGCCATAAAGTGTATGTGTGTGTAGGAAAAAACATAATATATATATATGGTTCGGTACTATCAGCAATTTCAGGCATCCACCAGGGGTCTTGGAATTTATCTCTTGCAGATAAAGGAGACTACTGAACACTCCATATCTAGTAAACTGATTAGAAATGAAGTGTTACTAACTAAAATTTTAATTGTAAACTGATAACTTTGTACTGTGTCCCTGCACATAAAGGACAGTACCTCCACTTGTATGCCAATATGCTAGGATAAGATGTGGAGGGGGAAGACAGTGATACTGATGATCCTGACCCTGTGTAGGCCTAGGCTAATGTGTCTTAGTTTTTTAACAATAAGTGTAAAAAGTAAAAAATTAAATAAATTTGAAAATAGAAAATAATTATAGAATCAGGATATAAATAAAATATTTTTGTACAACTGTGCAATGTGTTTTAAGCTAAGTGTTGTTACAAGAGTTGAAATGTTTAAAAAATTTACAAAGTTTATAAAGTAAAAACATTACAGTCAGCTAAGGGTGATTTATTATTGAGAAAAGAAATTTTCTCTTTTTACAAATTTCGTGCAGCCTAAGTGTACAGTGTTTATAAAGTCTACAGTTGTGTACAGTAATGTCCTAGGCCTACATATTCACTCACCACTCACTCACAGACAAACCCAGAGCAACTTCCAGTCCTTCAAGCTTCATTCATGGTAAGTACACTATACTGGTAAACCTTTTTTTAACCTTTGATACCATATTTTCACTGTATCTTTTCTATGTTTAGATAAACATATACTTACCATAGTGTTATAAATGCCTAAGTATTGAGTACAGCAAGTAGCATGCTGTACAGGTTTGTAGCCCAGGAGCACTAGGCTATACCATATGACCTGGGTGGTAGTCTATACCATCTAAGTTTCTGAGGTGCACCCTATGATGTTTGGAAAAGGACAAAATCACCTAAGAAGCATTTCTCAGAATGATTCCCATTGTTAAGCAACACATGTCTGTATATTAAACTAGAGGTGTGCTCTTGTTGCTTTTCTGATGCATCAATGAGCTGACAACTAACCATGTAACCATCCTCAGAGAGAAGTCCACCAGACAAGATGAGCCCAGAAGCAAGAAGGCCATAAATTACTGCTAGGGTGGAGGCTAAATGGGGTGAAAATGGAATCATGCAATGGGAAGGACCTCCTAGAACTAATGGATGTGTCTCATGAGGGAGCCAGCATTTGAACACCTACCACACAGGTGGTTTTGAGGCCAGTCTGTGTTAGTAAGAAAAGCAGGGGCAAATAGCAGGAAAGTATTGCAACCATATACCTGGTTGACTAACAGGTCCTTGTCTTTTGCTCCCTTCTTCCTTCTCTTGATACCTGACATGAGTGGAGTCAAGCTTTGTAAAGGAAGGAGAACAACTAACCCCAGAATAAAACCATTTTCCAACCAAACTTAACTCCAAGATAGGGGTAGGGAGGAAGAGCAAATGAGTGCATGAGCACACACACACACACACTCTCTCTCTCTCACACACACACACACACACACACACACACACACACACACACCTTAGTGTCCTCATTGGCAATGGGGAAAGGAACACTTTAAATCAGGTATGAGATTGGAATTTTAAACTGGACTAGACAGGCTTCTTGTCATGGTCACATGAAGAGGCATATGGGCTCCCCCTTCCCCAAACATTTGGTTGTGTGTAGAGTGATAACACCACACACACACAAATTCCAAGAAGGTATGTAAAGATTGATTACTTATATAATTGAGGTCTCTGAAAAGAACAGGGCAGGTCCTTTAAGCAAGCTCAAAATTGTTTGAAAGAGCCAGAAAGGGGACTGGCCTGGGTTTATACTATAATTGAGGGGTGGGGCCAGGTGAGAGTTTGCCCACATGTGTGAGGTCAGGCCTTGTGTGATTTGGATCTCCTCCCCAGGGCCAAAGGCGGGAGCACCAGGCTTTCTTATCAGCTAGCCCAGAAGTGGGGCACAAAAAGAAGAGAAGGCTTAAGAGTTACTACCATTGAATATCAATAACTGAAAGCGATGGGATATTGTGGAATCTACTTGAGGCATTCATTGCTTGTGGGTCTGAGGAAAGGGAACCTTTAGCACTGCAAGAAAGGGAGAACTCATGTTAAGTCCCCTCTATGGTAGAATGGCCTCTGAAACAGGGTGATACTTAACACAGTGGTCCTATTGCTACTTAAGTGAGTTTTATAGAGTTGAGGAGTGTCTAAGAAGTACTTTAGTTATATTAGAGGACTGTTCAGTAGCATACCACTCTATCAGCATCTATCAGACCAAGCCAGAACAGGAAAGTCCAGTCCATAGGACTTGGACATAAAGCCTCACCTGACCAGCTTTAAGATGAGGCCCTCCCACTAAAGCATCAGGTGTGATGTGGGAATGGGGCTTGCAGAGACTTGACCTATTAGGCCAGATGCTGAGGGGTGCCTGCACTATAAACCAGTGGCACGTATCTTGGTACACATTAGTGTCCTCCTCAAATAAATTATTCCATTTAACATTTAATTACCAGTGTAAAATAGTTCAAAGGCTCCAAGTGGAATTATTTTAAAATGGAAACCTAGTTTAGGAGAGAGGAGATACTTTGGATTAGGCGAAATATCTATATATATAAAAGCCTAAGCAACCATCTGACTGTTTGACCATTCGACTGGTAGCTATGATGCGCACTGACCACCAGGGGGCAGACACTTAATGCACAGGCATGGAAACAGGGAACAGACTGATGAATTTCAGGGGGAAGGGGGGGGGCGGGAAGAGATTAACCAAAGATCTTACATGCATACTAGAGGCCTGGTGCACGTATTCGTGCACTGGTGGGGTCCCTCGGCCTGACCTGTGGGGATCGGGCTGAAACCAGCAGTCTGACACTCCCCAAGAGGTCCTGGATTGTGAGAGGGTGCAGGCCAGGCCAAGGGACCCCACTGGTGCATGAATCCAGGCACTGGACCTCTAGTGAATATTATAAAATAGAGTATCTTCTCTTTTCCATAGTGTTTAAAGGTTATTCCCCATAACCCTAATTTAAGGCCTTCAGGCTTTTAAATTAAACTGAAGTTTTAAAAAAGCACTGTGTGTTAAAGCAGGGATTATATATCCCCCTTCCCTTTTCATGGCATATATATATATATCCCAATGCACGAAATTTGTGCAAGGGGCTTGGCTCTCACAGCTGTGGCAGCTTGCCTCAGCCCTCACAGCCCCAGCTTCATCCAGAAGGACATCCGGAAGGTCATTTGGCTGTCCAGTCTAATTAGCATATTATGCTTTATATATATATATTGCTATAACTTCTGAATTTATTTAGGGCTGTTTGCCCAAATCTGCTAATATTTGGAATTACCTGGAAACCTGGAAATTAACAATATGGATTCCTAAGCCTCATTCTACACCCACTACATTAGAATGTCCAGCAAGAAAGTTTATGGATTTGTAATTTTGACCAGTGACCCCCTCCTTCCAGATGATTGGTGCCACTCCAACATATGACCTCATGTAGGACCTCTATTGGACTGATAAGGTCTCTAATGTCAGCTGAGAAAAGCCTGGAGCAGTAGGAAAACAGCAGTTTTGAGAACATATGAAGTGCCTTTCCTATTTGCTCTAATAGCACCCTGTCCACATCACTATTAAGCACAGTTCACACACTGTTGCCTCTTAGATATACACCTTTTCCCCAAGACTAAGCTTCTTGAAGACAGAGAACAAGTGTTTCCTAAGGTGGAGTTTTGGCAATTAGGGCAGATTATTTATTGAGTAAATGTAAGAATGAAGGAATGAATTTATGCATGAATACATGAATACATGATGTGATAATTGCATTAATTAAAGGGATTCAAAATAATTATGAAACAGGCAGATAACAAAAAGTCAGTTGTTTGTTTTGAAAGAAAGCATATATGACCATTATTCTCAAAGAGTGACCTGTATACCCAGCACCATAAAAACCGGAGCACTAAAGTTTATGTGTAATGAAAATGCAGTAAAACCCTCTCAAGGTCTTTAGTAAAAAGCAGCTGCTAAAAATTCTTAACAGAGAGAACATTCTAAGAAGAAGTAAAATATGCCCATGTATATAACCTAAAACCATGCATGTGTTATGCAAGAAACCTTTATAAGTAGGAACTTGTTAAACATTTGTACTGTAATTTTTATTCATTTATTAGCTTGGGTTCTTGCCTGGCATTGACATGTTTCTCTTTGTTGAAGAATTTTATGCTTTTCTGTCTATCTATTTGTGTGAACATCTATGTTTATGCCAGACTTTTTTTACTCTATTTAGTATCTAACATACAACACTACACACATTGATACTTAATAAAGGTTATTTGAGCATGAAGATTTGATTACTGGAAAATGGTGATTGAATATTTAATAGAAGATGACATCTTTGAATTTAAATATACACTCTTTTTTAAAACGGTAACTAGAAATAGTTGGGGAAAACCTTAAAGAATGAGCTATTATGTTTCTGGGTTATGTCAGCAATAATTCTCTACTATATTAGTTCCTTCAAAGGTGAATGGTTTTTTATTATGTTATAACCTTAACTTGCCATCTATTACGAAACAGTGTATGAAGCTTAAATTTGGGATTTTCAGCTTCACAAACTCTCTAACAATTATGAACTCTAACTGACTTCATAATTAGGTCTAGACAAGGTTAACAATCACCTGCCACTCTGTTAATGTTATTGTTCATCTGTGAACCTTGCAAATTCTTGTAAGTAACTGTGATATTTGCTTTCAAAAACAAACATTCTTATAACCTTTCAGGAGTGAAAAATCTTACCACAAATCAGGAAGACTCTTGGAGCTTGAGAGGCACCTTCAAAAACAAACTCGGTCCACTTGGGGGAAGAGAACTCCAAGTTGAAGAACATTAAAAGTAAGGAACTTTTTCTTTTTTGTTGTTTTTTTTGTTGTGTGTTAATCCTCACCCCAGGACATTTTTCCATTGGTTTTTAGAGAGAGTGGAAGGGAGAGGGAGAGGCAGAGAGAGAGAAACATCAATGTGAGAGAGACACATCAATTGGTTGCCTCCCGAATGTGCCCCAACCCAGGGCCAGGAATCGAGCCTGCAACCAAGGTACATGCCCTAAACTGGAATCAAACCCATGGCCCTTCAGTCTGCAGGCCAATGTTCTACCCACTTGGCTAGGGCAGGAATTTTGTCAATATCAACCCTGCCAGGCAGAATTGGGATCAGAACTCTGGTCTTTCTAATCAAAATTCTTGGCAGTGTCTCACACAAATTCAAGGAAAACATTTTATAAAACAAGACAAAATTTACCCAGGGTAAAGCATTCAGGAGCTATGCTTTTGTGAAACAATATTCTTGTGATTATGCTACTAGATGACTCTCAGATGGTCAGATAATTTACAGAAACTTCCTCCTGTGGGCAGCATCTGCTGTTGCTATATATGATTTGCTGAGTGTTTTTCTCAGTAGACTATATACTTTGGTTACTGAATAGTCAGCATCCTATGAACTATATGTTCGTATATAGTTCTTATGAACTATAACTTACTTTCCACATGGTTCTCAGTAGTGACCAGGAATTTAATAATAATCACAGGTGTTTGCCTCTGATATAAAAAACATTTCCCAAGGTGATATTAAGCTTACTACCATTAAGAAGGAAGCCTTTCTTAGTTTATCTCAGAGCCCTCTCTCTCTCTCTCTCTCTCTCTCTCTCTCTCTCTCTCTCTCTCTCTCTCTCTGTCTCCACTCAATTAGTAAGAGGTGGAGAAAGAATTCTAAGACAGGAATGTTTGACCTCAAACTCTGTGCTCTTAGCCATTATTCTGCACTGCCATCAAAGTGACCTGTTCCTCCATCCTCCATGGACCAGCCTGAGCTAATGGACACCTCCGGTAACCTGATGCATACAGTTCAGGGTCCTTGCTCAAATGCACCATAACCTAGGACTCTCTTTGATCCTGTCCCTGTCATGCATGTGGGAAACACAGAAAGTTGCTTGTCATGCATGTTCAATATTTTGTTCCCTTCCAGATTATTTTCCCCTTGGATGAAAGCCTTCTGGAATCAAATTTTCCTGGTCACCAGAACCTCTGTTCCTCTAGAATATATTCTTTCATGATGAAAAGTACTCTTTACCACTTAGACCTGCCCTTCCCATGTATACTGAATACAAAGCAACCCAATTTAACGAGAACATGGCTAGCCGACCACAGGCCATAAATGAATAAGCCTTTATTCTGGATACATTTGACATAATAGAAATTATTCTCAGAAGAGAGTTATCAATTTAAGATATACAATTTGGGGAGATAGACCACTGATTCTACTGCTGAGCTGTTCTTTCCGACATAGTCAAATGTGTCTTTACAAAGAGCAGGCTTCACATTGCAGTCAGAGCGTGGACATGGGAGGTCCTGGAATAATCAGGAAGCCACCCCGTTGTACAGCCTTTCATTCTCTCATTAGGTCATTGTCTTCTTCTTTCAGCCTTTCAGAAAAAGAAAAATATTATTTCCCATGGCAACATCTAAAACATTACATTGGGCCCATTTAGAAAGGAATTTCAGAATAAAAGCAATATTTTTAAGTAGTGGAAAGATAATTCTGAAGTGCTCTGTCACAGAAAATATTTAAGGGTAGAAAGAGTTGGAGGCCTAGGGTTTGCAAGAGACAAATTGTCATTTATCACTTCCCGCCCAGCCCCTCTCCTCACCCCCTTTTCTTTCTACTTTTTATTCTTGTCACCCAATGTTTCCTCATTCATTCATTCCTTTTGCAGACTTCTATTGTGCATCTTCTATATTCTAGGGAGACTTAATAATAGTTCCTCAAAATGAAGATAGAGTGTAAACTAGAAGGCAAAAAACATGATTTTGGACTCAAAGAAGCAGAAGCATCTAAAAAGAAAAAAGAAACAAAGAGAGAAAGGAAAAAGAAAAGGCAGGAGTGGTGGGAGCAATAGTAGGTAATTTTGTGGACTGTCAACCACCCTAAGGTATTATTATGGATCCTTATTGATTGTGAAAATGACTACATTTGCAAATGAAGCGCAAATAGAGACAAGGACACATGAGATGTTAACTGGGAAATTATGTACTTCATTTGGTGATACAAATTGTTGGTATGGCTGAGCTACAGTCAAGGCTATGAAATGCCTTTGCTATTTGGGGTCAGAGGAGGGGATGTGACATGGACAGGGAAAGGAGATGTGATAAGGAGTGGCTGGTGTGCAGAACCATCTCTTAGCTCTCTTATAAATTTATAGTGCTAGTTTTTGTGAAGTTAGTTTTGTACTTGGCTTAGCAGATAATTACAGAAGATGAGACAGGTAAGTGCTGGAGGAAGATGCTACTGATGTGATTTGTATATCCTGGTGGAGGGCTGACTGTTTAAAGGTCTTGGCTCCTGCCAGCCTGGATTGGGTTGCTCCTGTGGTATTGAAAAATAAGTAATCCAGAAGAATTTGATGTTGAACTATGTTGGTCTCTGTAAATGTCTTAGTGGAGCTATAAAGCAAGACTACATTTCAATTGACACAGGTGGAATTTTACATCATGAGAATGGTTATTCCTACTGTTGATCAATTTGGAATAGATTATTACTGGGCCAGGAATATGGCCTAGAATAAATCTTTATCTTTGAGAAAGATACTCCTCTCCTCCCTGGATCCTGCCATGAATGGTCTTGAACTCCAAAGCCTAGGTACTCATGTTCCTGGTGAAATGGGTCAACTGACCTCTACAGGGTTGGAAAAATTTATAGGCTAGAAAGGAAGTGACCCTTTGGATGAACCAGAATATGTCTTTTCCATCATCCTTGTTGTTTAATTAAATCACTTAAAATATTACAATCTTGTCTTAAAGACACTGGGGAGAATTAAGGAAAGAACTTGCTTCATGCATGGAATGGCATAGGTAAATGGAGGTATGCACACCCACTTCTCCCCCCTAAAGTAGAGTGGTAGTAGCAGAAACAGACACTCTTAAAGGACATCTATACCCAGCAGAGTGGTGGTCCTGTCACAGGACCTTTGGAATTGCAGTTTACAGAGTCCTGGGGACAGTTAGAGCAAAAACAGAGGATATGAGCCAAAGGACACGAAGGCCCTGATTATGAATATCAAGAAAGCAGTAATGGGACTCTCAGAAAGAACTGGTAGGCAATATTCAATTTCTTAAAGTAATTAAATTTGAGTATAAATGGAAAAAAAACCCTTCAATTAGAGCCAAATCAGTGAAGTTTGTACTCTGACTGGCAAATATCCTTCTGACATGATCCAGGAGCCAAGCAAGTATTCTAAATACCCCACCATTGTCATCTGTTGTTCGTACAAGCCAGCCCTGATGATGAAAACTGCCAACAAACCTGTATTACATGTTTTTTGTGTTCCATATACAGTGCTTACACTTTAAAATTCTTAGGATAACATTTTGGGTTTCATAACACAAGCCTCCTTTTGTCAATGAGGAATCTGCAGCTTTAAAAGGTTAAATAAATTGCCCAACATCAACAGATAGTAAGTGGTGGAGCAGGGACTCAAACAGAGATCTCTTGTTCTAAAGCCTGAGCTCTTGACCATGGTGCTGTGCTGTCCATTAAGAACCAACACCAAAGGCAAGGGAGGGGGGAGGAGTGGAGAAAAAAGGATGGAATTAATATAGTATAATTCCACCATTTTAGGACATATCTACGATATAATCACTTTTAAGGAAAAGAAAGAAATAAAATATTTAAAGTATATAAATTGTAAGATAACCCCTGCTTTCAGAAATATTAAAGTAAGATAAATGGGTATCTTAGGCTATGGGAAATAAAGCATATTTAGTGCTTCCCAGGTTCCAAGGCCTTTGCATATCATCTTGCTTAACATTCATAATGATTCTCATTGAAGAAAATGACTTGCTCAAAGTTATGTAACTGGTCAGTGATAGCACCAGAATTGAAACCCATACTTGTCTGAGTATTAGCTCAAAATTGAGGGGATTCAAAGCCTTCACTCCTAATCTTCTCTTCTAAGACAGGATCCCATGACTTCACACTTGAAAGAGTGTCCTTCGATGTCGTTTCTGTAATGGCTGCTCCTGAAAGCAATGCAGGTGAGAGTTCTACAATCACATTCAGACTTTTTGGATGCATTAGAGAAAATGATTGTGGCCCCTGCAATTTAGCTAGTAACCACCACTTTCAAGAGGTTTCCTTTAGAGCCAAGTTACTTATGTGATTTTTAGCCAATTTACTTTGGAACCTAACACTGAGGTTGTTCAAGGCATCATATGTGAAGGGTTATTATTATTTCTCACCTAGAAAAAAATATAAATATATATATTTCAATGTGCCAGCTTCTTGCAACATGTAATATTCTTCTTGGTGTATACACATTTGGAAACTACAATAAATGTTCTTGGAAAATTAATTTAAACGGAAATTTATTACTCTTGTGGTTAAAAGAGTTAAATGTAAAAGTGTCCTGCTTATCATGAAGGCATAGCTTAACTACAGGGAGTATATGCCTCAATGAGTAAAAGAATTCTGAAAAATTTAATTGCCATGAAAGAGACTTACAATGGAAAGTCCAAATAATTGTTGAAAACTGACAATATCATAATATATATAGGCATACAAATGTGTGAATACATGTATGTGAATGTATACACATGCCCACATTCATGTATGCACTTGGAGGAGTCATTTGAACTAAAAAAAAAAGTAATAGGTATAAAATATCCCCAGATAAAAATATATTCACATGTTATCATTATATATATATATATATACCTTTCATCAAAGAATAGTTCTGAAAAATTGACTGTAAATTATATTTTTATTGAAATTAATTTTAATTAACTTGAGCCAATATTAATTGAAGTACTTTTTTCTTTCTTTAATTTATTGTTGCTCTCCCTTTTGTTCCACTTAAATTTTTAAAAAATTTTGTTTGTTACATTTTTTAACATTGAGGTGTAATTGACAAGTCACTTTTTTTAAGTTAAAGGCTCTTAAGCAATTTATATGATTTACAAAATAGGAGTATATGTTTACACTTCTCAAATCATCCATATTTTAAATGTGTACATGTATGATATTCATGTTAGTCACTCAATGAATATTTATTTAGCACCTACCATGTACCTAGTACTCTGCCAGGTACTGGAGAAGTGTGTGTGTGTGTGTGTGTGTGTGTGTGTGTGTGTGTACATACTCACACATGTGTGTAGAATTATAGGTGGATGCTCAACCACTGAGCCATGCCGGCTGGGCTTAAGTGGATTCACTTTTAAGTGCTCTTCTTTTTTGGGTACTAAGTATCTTTATATATTGAGAACCACTTGTAGTTAATTTCAGGGGGAAAAACTAGAACTAAAATATGACATTTGTAGGTAGATGACCAGGAGACTCTAGAGAATGAAAGGGAGTACACTTACTAGTAATATCAGGACTATCGGTACCACCTGGAACTGCTCTGGGAAAACTGAAACACACAGTCACGCTTCTTTTAGGGAGTTATATATGTTTTATGGTTGGGGGTCACCACAACATGAGGAACTGTATTAAAGGGTCATGTCATTAGGAAGGTTGAGAACCACTGGACTGTAGATAGATAGATAGATAGATAGATAGATAGATAGATAGATACACACACACAGAAGTAAGGTACATATTTAGAACCCAAAACTTATTGAAATAATAAAAATTTCTTGGTCTTCTAGCAGTGTGTTGGTCCTTGGGAAGGAATTAACTACACATGGAACTGAGCTCTCCTGGGCACTATAAGCAACACAATCTATCCTTAATCTCAATCTTTTCATATAGACCAGACATTTACACTTGATTCCCATAAGCAAATTCAGGCCTGTAGCCAGATAATCCAATATATTAATTTTAAAGTCCACTCTGAAACTTCAAAGTTAAGAACAGATTGAAAACATTATTCCAAGCAGAAAAATGCACGTTTGGATCTTTAAACTACACTACTGGTAGGCTGCATTAAAACACACACACACACACACACACACACACACACACACACACACACGAAGGATAGATGAACTAAAGGTACCTGATGAGCATTTCAATGTAGTTTAGCAATCACTTCTCTGTGAGTCCAGAACTGTATGTTTTTGAAAGTCCTTCAACAGTTAAGTAATACCAAGAAATTGGCAACCTCGGGCAATAAATTACTTTGATATTCACCACAACACAACAACAAACTGGCTGTCAAGTTTGGCAACCCTTTGAAAAGAGGAGGGCCTGCTTTCTGAACTCTGAATGGAAACATTATTTTCCCTCCACTAGAAGCCATCATCACTCTTTCACCATAAGGAAGGTCACACCATCTTTCACAAAAGATTTGCCTGCTTGTAATTACTGCCTGCAGCGTACAGACAAACGCAATCTTTTAAAATGCTAACTGTGTTATACTTATACCCAAGGGATCCTGGGTAGAAATGTAGGAAGGCGGCCTCACCAGTTTGTCTTAGCGAGACCTTCCAGTGCTGATTGAAAACAGCTGAGCTAAATCAACAGTTACCTTGAGCCAGGGGCCTTTGGAGAGCAATTAGAGTCAAGGCTTGGGTTTTGAACCCAATATGCTCTGTCAGTCTCAATGATTTGTGTTTGTTGTACTCAGTCTCATTTCCTGCATGAAATATGAGGCTGTATAAAGAGGGAAAATTCCCAAGATTAAAAAATATTTGACCTCAGTGCATTTGTGAGCATAGCAGTACACATGTCTAAATGACCATTTGGGTTTGTAGTACAAAGTTCTATTGATGTTGGCAGCCGGAGCTTCCCAGTCTCAAAGCCACATGAATGGTTTTGAGTTTCAGTCAAAAAATGTTTTCCACATGCTTTAGTGTGGGCCAATTTACACAGTAGATTTCGCGGAGACTGCGGCCAAGTGCTTCATAAAGGGCTGCCTTCTCTGGGATCAGGGAAACCACAACAGACACATTGCTAATGCAATCTAATTATCTGCTTGAATATTTTTCCAGATGTATCCAATGTCTAAAAATAATGCAATAAAAAAAGGTATTATTTGGCTCCCTCGCCTGAAACAGTGGCATAAAGAACCTGTTTGTCTAGAGGGAAAGTTATGACATTGTACTTCTATGACTGCATTTACATCAGTCAAACAAAACGGTACCCACAGTGTGGGCCCTGCTTTCTGTATGAATGAGTCTTCCAAACCGAGACCTTGGTCTAAGAGATCATTTCTTTACATAAAGGGGGGACCCTCTCAGATATAAGTTAATTCCTCTCATTTGTGGTTTCCTAACTTGATTGAGGTTGGTTAGTGTAATTCATCACAGAGAGCCCATGCTTTTTCCACTATGCTCATTGTAAGCCTCACACAAAGGGGCAGCAGACCATTTCCTTCCTGTCAGGGGGGTAAAAATCTTGTACCTAATAAGTGTGATTTTTACTCTGTCCCCATAGAAATCCTGGCTGTTCTGAAGATCTTAATGTCCCGCTTTTGTTTTCATCTGGCAGAATTTGCTTTTGTATAGCAAGGCCCATACTTCAGCCGAGTTTCCTTTGTGTCATTTGGATCTCAGCTAGTCCAGCAGATACACGATGTTATGCCAGGTTATTGTTCAAGTTGCTGGCAGTGATGTTTATTCCTAACATATCCAGCTGCCTAGAATGCAAGCACATTCAGAAGGAATTTGTTAACTAAATTGAGAGGTCAGTCTCCCCAACCTGTGTCCCTACCTACACTTTTAACAAAGACTCTAGAATGATCCATAAAAGTCCAATAAATCACCATAGCTAGGCAAAATGCATGTGCGCGCACACACACTTTTCCAAGAAGCTAAAACATCTTACGAAAAGTTTTCTTTCTCTTTTCTTTTCCAAATTCCCCTTCTGGCAGCAAAGGCGGGGAGGCGGGAGGGCATTCTGCAGTGCACCTTTCAGGAAGGAGTAAATCTGAAGCAAGACATTACCTGTTAACTGGTCTCAGTCACAACCACAAAACCACTGTGCTAGCTTCTCTAATTCCCATACTGCACCCCTGACGTGAGCAGAGATGCCCAGCATGCGCTGAAGTTGTGGCTGAAACTAAAGAAAAAGAAAGTGAGTGCCAAAAGCTTCTGGGAGCTAATGATGAGCAAACAAGGCCTCCCAGGCTGGTTCACTCCATGCTCCTTAATTAAGCTATTCTCCTTGCAATGAGAGCTCTCACTGATTTATTTGACTATTGTTTCTTGTGAGACCTTGAAACCATATCCTCATCCACTCCACTGGTTGGTGGTTATTTTATTCCCTTGACTGGGATACAGTTTCAAAATCTGTTCATAGTTCCCTAAAAAGATGTCCCTAGGGAATGAGGTCACTAGGGTTTTTCCAATTAGAAAAAATAAATAAAATAAACAGCTTCATTCTTTTGGTAATCCTTTTCCATTATATGACCCCCACCCCCAAGCCATGTATGATTACCCTATTTCCATGTATCATCCATATGTTCTCAGGGAAGGGAGGGAAGACAAGAGATGCAATGAGATGCCAGTCACTTGGCAAATAGAGAATATTTTATTTAAAAGAGGATTGTGTTTCAAATGTGTACTTATAATTTAGTTGTTTGGAATTCAGTCTGTGCTTTCTTAGAGAAGGAATGTTATTGATGGGAAATAGGCTCTCACAAAGACCTTCTAACCCATAACAAAACCTGTAATTTATGTAAAAGTATTATATTAGGATACAAAGTCTAGTTCTAAGGTGCAGAGCAATCTCTCATTTAGATAAGAGCCTTGACCAGAGTTAAGGAATAAGAAGGAGAAGAATTTGTTTTTGCACTACTAGTAGGGTTGTCCAAGCGACATTTTGGAAGAGACAAACCTAGTTTGGCCCCCTCTCCAGAAACTCATCTATAATTTTTCTCTCACAATCATCTTTCAGGTCCTAATAGTTTCATGTTTCTCTAGATTTTTGTTTTTTATTGTGAAGCCCTCCCTTCCCCTTGTCTTAAGTGTAGAAACAATTATATGCAGCCCTTCACTGGTCTTAATCAAAATCCCTTGGTATCATCAGAAGGAATGCCTAGTGATCAAATGATTTGCTCTAAGGTATGAATAACATCAAAATCATCTCAGGCTATTTGCATTTTCAAAAAGCATGCAAATCAATCCCACATAATCTTTAATTTGTTCACTTCAGGCAATGTGATAAAATTGAAAAATAAAATTCAAACACTTGGGGGAAAACAAGATTTGGTGTCTGGATCTCAACCCATAGGCAGGTCTGCCCAGGTCATGGCTTTACTCTTGAAGTAAGTGCTCTGACTTTGCACATATGGTCTCTCCCTAAGGCTCTGTCTTGTGGAGAAGGGATCCATTGGTTCACTTCACTAACTCTCTTTGCTAACATCCTTTGTTCGATTGTAAATGCGAGACTGCAGTAGAAAAGGTGGAGCTCTGAGATCTAAATTTCAGTCTTAGAAAATGCTACTATAACCTTCATAATTGTTTTCGGCAAACAGAGTCACAATACTTTTATTTTAAATTTGTCACAGAGCAAACCATGAAAGGAGGCACTTTGAACTGAATTGTTAGATACAGTGGGGCCTTGACTTACGAGTTTAATTCGTTCTGAGACTGGGCTCGTTAAGGAGCTCCTTAAGGAGCTCGTTAACTCAAATTACTCTATCAATTCAATGCAAAAAAAATCAGCTGAGAGACAGCTGGTATCTCAAAAAACTCGTTAGTCGGGACACTCGTAAGTCAAGGCCCCGCTGTATTAGACTTCCATGGGTCCTGAAATTGGCTATTTTGGTTTTAGAAGTCTGGGTTTTGGTTTTCATGGTTTTGAAGATCAGAGCATAGTGTGGAACAGTGTTTCTCTAAGTGTAGTCCATAAATAATTTGTGTCCTTTTCAGCAAATAGTTTAGAACTTTCAGAGGAAAAAGAGATTAAGAAAATTTTCTTCACAGATATTTAACACATTTAAAATATAAGACTGAATGTGATTCTCACTGTCTGCTGTGCTCTCTTAATAGTCAGTAGCATCCTAAAGTGCAAGCGCTTTGATGATCAGGACTCAGGTCCTAGTCAAATAATTAGATCTAATGCACTGAGGTTAATTGATATTTATATCATTAGCATGTCACTGTTTGCACTAGTTACATTTGCTTTTTACAAACAATTGTTACTGTTCATGTTTCCTACTAGATTTTTAATTTATTAAAGAAGTATCACATACAGAAGTAGTTTACACAAACATAAGGATAGTTATAAAAGTAGTGACAGAGATATATCTAAAAGCAGATATAGAAAGTTAAAATAAAAAATCCAAAAACAAACAATGGAAAATTGTACTTAAGAAGACTTCCAATTATTTTAACCTTGATGTGTAGTAAATTGCTTTTTATAAAACTTGGTTAAGTCATGGCATGTAGGCATCAAAGTTTTGCATGTAAGTATTACATTACATACCTCTCTGGTTTAATAAATGATTTTTTTTCCTATGGAAATATTTTCCAGTTTTAAATTGCTAGATTTTATTGCTAAATCAACTGGGGATATCGAAACTACAGAGGCATAACTCAGAAGTTACATTACTTGTAGCAAAAACAGGTGGAGGTGCAAGTCAGACTTTTCAAGGTAGCTGGCAATACTAGCTGCAAAGTTAATAACAAATAATGAACTCAAAATGAAAGCTTAATAAGTATTGGCAAAATTTCCCCATCATTCGACAATGGTATATGATGGAACATGAGTGGCCTATAATGTGTGTGGTCTAACAGTGGTCGGCAAACTCATTAGTCAACAGAGCCAAATATCAACAGTACAACGATTGAAATTTCTTTTGAGAGCCAAATTTTTTAAACTTAAACTATATAGGTAGGTTACCTTAAAGGGGTCCCATGTGAAAAGATGGTCAAAAGGGCAAAGGGACTCCAACGCAGGGATGCACAGCTGGATGACCAGGACTGGGGTACAGGGTACAAGTGGCCAATCAGAGGACAGACACTGCCCATGTTTACTGGACTGAGTGGGGAGGTCCCCCGCTGGAAGCAGCACCTCCCCAAGAGAAACAGTCCGCTTTGGATATCCGCCTCACGCTGAGGCTACTCCTACCAAACGACCATTCCAAATGACGCCAGTCCAATGAATAAATGATCCCCCACGTCCACTCTGAGTATAGCTGTTCTACATACACTAGGTCAGTGGTCGGCAAACTCATTAGTCAACAGAGCCAAATATCAACAGTACAATGATTGAAATTTCTTTTGAGAGCCAAATTTTTTAAACTTAAACTATATAGGTAGGTACATTGTTATTAACTTAATTAGGGTACTCCTAAGGCTTAGGAAGAGCCACACTCAAGGGGCCAAAGAGACGCATGTGGCTCGGGAGCCACAGTTTGCCGACCACGGGTCTAGGAGATATTTTGCTTTCCTGTTGGCAAAACCACTGTTGAGTAAGGTATGAAAAAGGTTTTGGCTGACATGTGGCATGTGCATGGAGGAGAAGGGCTTCTGATTTTTTTGTTCTATTGACCCTTCAAAATCTATGCTAGAAAAAACTACTAGTCTGTCCCTGTTTTTCCGAAGCATAGTATATATTGGGAAAAGAGTATTGGTACTGTTACTAACAAGGCATCAGGTGTGTGCCCAGGAAGGAAAAGGATTGTGACAGACCATCAGTGTACACACTTTGCTATTTGTACAGAATGGCTGGCAATCAACAATATGCCTCTGAATCTTGGTTCTGTGTAAAAAAAAAACAAAAAACAAAAATTAGTGGATATAACAGATAGCAATACATGTCTTTTGTGCATAATCTGGGAAATAAGATTCTTCTTTTTCACACTGAAGTATGTTGATTTTCAAGAGGACATTTTTGTAACTTTTAAAATCATGAAATATGACACACATACAGAAAGGTGCATAGCACCAAAATGTACCATATAATGAATCAATAGAAAGTGAGCACCCTTTAACCACTACTTAAGTAAAAAAATATAATCTTGTCTACACTGAAAAAGCAGCCCCTAGCCCTGGGTATCCCTTCTCAATTATATTTCCTTTATTCCTTTAAGATTAAAAAATGCTATATTAATATGTATGATCATTTCTTCCTCGATATTCTCTGTACTTTTATTGCTTTTTATATAGCCCTAAATAAAATGACTAATATTTACTGGTTTTAAACTTTGTATAAATGCATAATTATTTTTTTAATAAACAATGTTTGTAAAATTTAATTAATTTGCTGTACATAGCTCTAGTGTAATTGTAGTACAAAATTCCACAGTTAAATGTTCATTGTACATAAATTTAAAAGTGATATGTAATCATACATAACTTCCATTATATTAACAACCACAATTTATTAATCCATTTTAAGATCTTGCTTCCTGATGGGTGTTAGGGTTGTTTGCAACTATTGCAAAAATTATTGCCATGAACTTTCTCAAACATTTTCTGACATACATGTGAATGCATTTCTCTAGGTATATACCCAGGAATGCAATTGTTTGATATTGTTTGATCATAAGATATTGTTTTGTTACAGTATGTATGGATAAGAACAATACATCTAAAGGGGTTGAACCAATTTTCAGGCACATCAGCACTATATGAGAGTTCTGCTCCATATCTTCAACAACAGTTGGTATTGTTAGACTTTTACACTTGCCCAACCTATATAAATGGGTAGAATAACATCACTTGCTTTAATTTACATTTCAATGTGGGAATTATGTAGATGAATCTTTGAAATTACACATGCAAAAAATATCTTCATAAAATTGGCAATAATAGTAAAAATCTTTATTTTATTTGAAATGATTCATTCCAGTGATATGATTCAATATATTGTCGAATAGCTTGAAACTATTATTTTAAAGCTGGAATGTCATAACTTTTAATATTAATTATTATAGCATTCTAATGTTTATCACAAAAACTGATCTTGTTACACAAAGTCTGCTGTTTTTATATTTTCTCAACACTTGATATTTTGCTTCATTTGTTAGAGAAATAATTTAATGATTAATGGACTTCATTTAAAAATTACACTCAAATAACAAACAGAATATAAACAAATATTTTCCAGATGTTACTATTACTAAAGGGTAATGGTAGTAATTTATTTATTGTGTCTTCCGACTTGAAACTTTGAAGCCTCCAGCTTCCATTTACATTCTGCTTGCTGACCTCATTGGTGTAAAACAAGCATGTCAAACTCGCAGCCAGCGGGCCTCGTGCCTAGTTTATTAAAAGAGGCATTTGGCCCACCATCCACGAGTAAGAGAACTGAATGCTATTTCCAGAGAATTCTCTCCATAATTTTTGGTTCAAAGTACAATAAAAATATCTCAAATTTTCTGAGAATCTCCAAACAAATGCTAACATTTCAATGATGTATAATGTTGCAAAAGGACACGTTAGTACTAGGTGTACCAGTTAATAATGCAGATTTTTTTTCAATAGCTGGAGTCACACATATGTTGATATATATGCGATTTGATATGTATGCTATTTTGTTGTATTGACAGCAAGCTTCAAAACTTCATATGTCAAATTTGCTGAAGGTGTTAACACTATAGATATTTTTACGCTTAAAAATGTTGAATTTCGTGTCAAAAAAAGAGCATTTGCAGGACGTTATAATTTATTACTTTATTTTGAAGAAAAAGTTATGTACTTCAGGAAGCTTATGGTGAATATGTTCCATCTCAAGATACTTGTGAACGCTGGTTTAAACGCTTTAAAAGTGATGATTTCTATGTGAAAGACAAAGAACGTCCAGGTCAACCGAAAAAGTTTGAAGACCAACAATTACTAGCATTATTGGATGAAGATTCGAGTCAAACAAAAAAAAAAAACTTGCAGAAAGATTAAAGGTTGCTCAGCAAACAATTTCCGATTGTTTATAAGCAATGGAAAATATTTTAAAGGAAGGACAATGGGTGCCACAGTAACTGAATGAAAGACAGATGGGAAACCAAAAAGTCATCAGTAAAATGTTGCTTCAAGGGCACAAAAGAAAGTCTTTTTTGCATCGAAGTGTGACTGGCAATGAAAAGTGCATTTATTTTGAGAATCCCAAATGCACAAAGTCATGGGTTGATCCAGGTCAACCTTCAACATCGACTATACTAGGTGTACTGGTTAATAATGGCGGATTTTGTAATTAAAGAAAACACGATAATTTCAAGAGAACCATCAAAAGTGCTTTGCTAGTATTTTTAAAAATTGGGATGGGAAAGGGTAGATAATTTCACAGCAAATTAAGAAACTGTAAAAATAATGAAATAGAAATTATTGTAATTAATGCATTTAATAGCACATTAAACAAATAAATAAGATTAATAAACTAGAAGACAGGTTAGTAGAAATATCTAGATTGAAACAAAGAGAGAGAAGAAAGCATGCTTTAAAACCCATAGGGACACAGTGAAAAAGACTTACCTTATATGTAACTGGAATCCAGAAAGAGAAGTAAGACAAAGTAGGAGACCAGCTTTTTTAAAAGATCAGGGCCTAGAATTATCCAAAACTGTTGAAAGGCCAACTGATTCAAGAATATCTATAAATCAAAAGCTGGGAAAAATCAAAGAACATCACACCTAGACACATCATAGTAAATCCGATGAAAGACAAAGACAAAAAGCAAATCCTAAAAGTGTCTGTAGGATAAAAAGGCATGTTACCTTCAAAAGAACATTAAAGTGATGGTTAAATTTTCAATAGTGTGATTTTTTTTTCCTAAATGTTTGCAAAAATTCACTAAAGGATCTATCAAGGCAGGAAATATTCTTTGTGAGATTCTTTTAAATTTATATTTAATTCATTATAGATATTAGCAAGTTTACATTTTCTATCTTTCTGTCAATTTGATAGTTAACTTTTAAAAAGAATTTGTTCATATCTTTTAAATTTTAAAATTATTAGAATAAATTTAAAATCATATACTCGATGTTTTTTTAAAGTGTACTTTGAAGGAATATCCTCTTTTATTTGCATGCTATTGATAATTTATGAATTTTTTCTATTTTTTCTGACATTCTTCCTCAGTGATTTTCAATTTTTATTAATACTTTTAAAGACTAAATTTGGGGCTTTAGTTATTTTTCTTTATTGTAATGTATTTTTTATTTCATTGGCTATATCTCTTAACTATTTTATTTCTTCTATTTATTTGACTTTAAATTGCTGTTTATTTTATAGCTTCTTAGGTTATTGCTTATATCTTTGGTTCTCAGGTTTTTCCCTAATGTATTCGTTTTTACCTATAAATTTCCCTCAATAATTGCTTTAAATCATTTTATGTGGCCCACATAACTTTAACACCAGAAGACATTATAAGAATTTCTGTGTTCTAATGGCCAACTTCTCTCATTAAAATAGGTTCACTTTTTTTCAAAAAAAATTAGTAAATTCTACCCAGAAATATAAAAAAGAGTAATACTATATCTAAGGAGGCTTTATTTCAGTAATTCAAAATTAGTTTCACAACAGACAAATAAATCATTATTATTCACCACACTAAGAATAAAAAGAAAAACTTCAAGATGACCATCACAACACATTAGAAAAAATTTTTAGTAAAATTTAACAACCTTTCACGATAAAAGCCTTTGGTTCTTTAACCTGAAAAAGAATATGTACCCAAACATCTACAACAAAAATAATATTTAATGATGAAATAACTAAAGCTTTCCTCATGGAAATCACATAGCATGTCCCACTTTTACGCCTCCCACTCAGTATATACTTCTATTCCGTATTTACCCAATGAGATAAGAAAAAGTAACAAAAAGATATAACAAGTAGAAATGTATAAATAAAATTGTCATTATTTGTAAATGACATAGTTGTGCTTAAAGAAAATTCTCAAAAGAATCATATGTAAAGACAGGCACCATATGATTTCACTTATATGTGGAATCTAATGAACAAAATGAACTATCAAGCAAAATAGAGACAAACCCATAGACAGAGAACAGGCTGATAGCTGTGGGGTGGATGGAGGGTGGTGGAAGGATTGAGAATAAAGAAAAAAAAATTCATGGCAGTAACAGTAAATTATTCATTTCAACACGTCCGTGAGTGTAGCACAGTGCCTGGAACTTTTGTAATAATTTGATTTAAGCTTCCTCTGTGCCAGGCACTGTGCTAGGTTTCTTACATGTATGATCTCAAATCTCACAAAAACTTATGAGGTAGTGATGATTTTTTATCCCCATTTTAAAGTACATAAAATTGAAGTTCACAGAAACCACCTATGATGCCAAATCACCCAGTTTGTGAAAGGGAGTCCAATTCATTGTTAATAGTGAAACTATGCTCATAACCATCATATCAGACTTCTAAGAAAGGAGTTGGATATAGGAGTCAGAAACCTTCTCTATATCTCCAATATAGAATTGAAAACAATCCATTTATTTATTAAGCTTCAACTCTGGATTTCTTCTCATTAGGCTATGAGATCCTTGAAGCAGGGAAGAGATTTTATTCATTTACTGGTCCCCATGACCTAGCACAGGGCCTGGCTCATAATTGATAATAAGTTTAATAAAGATTTGTTCAGTGAGACAGCTTGAATTGCCATGGTGCCAGGGTTACTGTTGAGGCCGTCCATTCTAAACTCTTGTTTGTAAGTAAAATCTAAATGGCCTCTCATAGCAAGCTTCACAAGGTGATAAGAATATTCATTAAAGAGTCTTGATGCAAATTGTGGGTGCTCAGTGGTATCTACTGGGTCAGAAACTAACAACCAGCACATAAAAAATCAAAAAGCTGAAAGAAATGTCCTAGTGGTTGCTTGACAACATAATTTAAAATATTTTTAAACAGTCTGTAGAGTAAGGGCAAACTTCAGGATTCTGAACAAACTTCCTTCATTCTGTTACCACATTTTCCACTTTCTCATTGGAGTGATGGTTTCTCAATGCACTGTGTTTGTGTTTCCTGGACACTTTCTTTGTGTTCTGAAGATAAGCTGTTAACACGATCCCAGAGAGTGTTTTGGAAGGGAAAGAATGCTCAGGGATCCTACCTCTGTCTAGAGCCCTGCAGGAGACACATGCCCTAAAAATGTCCCTTTCCACCACCTCTTTGTCCTTGGAGAGGAACCAATTTTCCTTGCTTTTGGAATGCATAAGATATACAGAGAAGCCTGGATGAGGAACTTAGCATATCAGTCCAGGAATACCTTGGTCTTTGTTTTGGCAAAACATCATCACTGGAGGTAACAGCTGTGCAACAATTTATGGGCGTGGCATGGAGTCTGGCAGCTGCTTTTATTTTTTCCCCTTCTGGAAGCTTGTTTCCTTTGAGTCACCTTTTGACTGTGATGGATTTAT
This sequence comes from Myotis brandtii, assembly GCF_000412655.1. Lineage (NCBI taxonomy): Eukaryota > Metazoa > Chordata > Mammalia > Chiroptera > Vespertilionidae > Myotis > Myotis brandtii. Next base: position 3,310,440 of record NW_005360124.1, on the reverse strand, counting down.
TGTCTGGTGTAGATTCATTTCAAAGACCTTAGGCAATCTTTTTTCAAGATTCATGGAAACAAAAATTCATGGTTCTGGTGAAAAAGGGTATTTAACATCTGTCAGAACTTACGTTCCTACACATTTTGGGCATTCTAAAAAAAGTTGTGTAATTTAGAAATCTCTAAATTATCAGTGCTTATTGACTGGTCCATTCACAAGTAAAATTTAAATGTACCAGAAGATTGAAGTTTACCTCTGCCCTATAGGTATGGTTATTTTAAATAATGCCAATGTTACTTCTTTAATATGAGGCTGTTGCAAAAAAGGGAAATTATAACTCAAAGGAATAATAGTTTTTTTCTAATATCAACAAAGATGGAGCATGATTTCAGGTGACATTCACAATCTTCCTCATCTCAAGCAGGCAGCAGAACTTCAAGATAGGGCATGTCCTGTCCACGTCTAGCTGTGGAGTTATTGTAGGATAGTCATTTATTTTTAAAATAATAGTTAGTCTAAGTAGATAACTGAAATTTCCTTTTTCTGAATTCTGTATACAAATTCAGAAAATTTTTATCTCATATCTATTCATTAGTAACAATGAAAAATAATAAAAATTTTATGGAATTTCTCTCTTTTTCATGTCAAATGTAGGTTTAATGTGAGACAGAGCCTCATAAAACATAGCAACAACCTTCTCCTCCCACTGCATTGTGAGTTTGGTCAAGCACCCTCTCATTTCCCCTGTGAGTCCCTCACTAACAGCTTAGATTTTGTTGCTTACAAGCAATAGAAAATACCCTAACTTTAATAAAAATTACTGATTAGAATATAAACAAAAAGGATAGCAAAAAGGCAGTCATAATAAGAAAACCTCATTAAAAGGATATGAAGAACTGGAAAAACAGCTGGGAAGTCTGGTGAACCAACCAGGAAAGGACAGGTACCAGGGAAGATCTGTGCATCAGAAACTAATAAAGAGTGTTTAGGGAACAGCTGATTGCTGGGGCTGAGGCTGTTCTAACACTTCTTCAGTGGTTTGTGATCCTGAGGAGGAGATCAGATTGGTCTAGATTGGGTCACATGCCACCCATTGACTAGAGCAGGGGTCCTCAAACTTTTTAAACAGGGGGCCAGTTCATTGTCCCTCAGACCGTTGAAGGGCCGGACTGTGCCGTAGTTTGAGGACCCCTGGACTAGAGTAAGGCAAGATATCTTGAATGACATACTGAATTAGTCAGCTATTGCAGTGTAGCAAATCACTCCAAAACTCTGTGGCTTGAAATCATATTCCTTTATTTCTTCGGGCATCTGTAGACAGGCTGGAGATCAGCTGATCTAAGTTGGGACCAAATGTATGGCTCTGTGGGTCAGGTGGCAAAGGTGGGCTCAGGTAGGGAGAGACAACAGCTACATGGCGAAGGATTTTCCCACAGCAAAAGTACAGCAAGCCCCACTGTGAAAGTAGAGTGTATTTTCTCACCACTTGACTTTGAGTCACATGACTTGCTTTGGTTAATGGGATGCACTTGCCCCTCTGAAGCATCTTCTAGTGGATAGCAGTGGGTGTTACCTTGCCTGGGAAGTGCTGATAGAATTTGGAAGGAAGACTCTAATGAATCAAAGGGTCACCTGATGCTGGCCCTCAAACCTAGGCTGGGGTGGCTACATCAAATCATAGATTCCAGGGCTGCCCTCCTGAGGATTCTAATTAAGCATCTCTGTGTGAAAGCCGTAATATCTACTTTTCTTCTGAAAATTTCCAAGTGATTCCAAGGTTTATACAGAATTACAATCTATTTAGGCCAGAAGGCTTTAAGAATGAAAAAACTGATACCCAGAGTAGTGACTTTCCAGTGTCCCACTTTTGCTTTGTCTTATGTAAGAACTTGGACTATTACCTGACATACTCTATTGTCTCCCAGTCTACTGCTCATCCCTTTGTACCCTGCCATCTCCCTCATGTAAACACCCAGAAGATCTGAATTTCTGGGGAGTGAACACCATCCCCTCCCCACTCCCAGGCACATCCATTCCTTTCACCCTGATGCACATGTAGATTGAGATACATTTGCATATTTATGTAGACTTAATTGCTCATGGGTTGACCTACTCCATTACTCTTGGGTTACTAGAAAAATGAGCTAAAACAAATTTTAAATAAACCTCTGAATCCGTTTGCCCCATAGGAACAAAGTATAAGCCAGGGGTCATCGTGATAAGGGACACAGCAGCAGGTCCATGGACAAAACCTCCAAGCAAAATCATCAACTTTCAGTAGAATGTGACTTGAAATCCAAGAACTGTTAGTAAAAAGAAAAAGATGAAAGTAGAGGAAAGAAGGATAGCGGGGCCAGAGCAGGAGGTGAGAATGCAAAGGGCTTGCAAAAGGCCCGCAGTCTGTCTCTCAACAGGTTGGCATGAAGGATAAGAGACAGTCACCCCAAAGGAAGAAAGATGGTCTTCAGGAAGGGAAGATATGCTTAAAATTAAACACAGGGGAGGAAAAGGGTGTTTACAGTTTTCTGAGATGAGATTCAAGGCTGAAGTCATAGTTTGGCAGCCAAACCAAAGAAATTCGGTTTCCCTCTGAAAGATTTATGTCTTCTAGGGTTGAGAAATATGTCTGGCTGCCAATATTTCACAAAGCAACAGAGAAAGAATTACTACCTACTTCAGTATTTGGCTTGGTACTCTTCACCTTTATTTGGCAAGATATTTTTCATTTTGAAAGAGAGAAAACAATTCATGTCAGCTTCCTATGAGGTTCTCAAAGCATTTTGCCTAAATTATTCGGTGGTTCATAATGTTTTATTTACCTATAGACAGATATTTTAAATGGTGAATTAAATTTGCTGATGAACATTAATAGAACCTGTAAAACTCATAACCTTTCTGTTCCAACACCCTTTCAGATAACATCATCACCTTCAAAGAGAACAAAAATAAATGTAATCAAACCCTTTGGGAATTTCACATAGTAGCTGGGAGCAACAAAGCTCAGAGCCAGTTCTGCCCTTTGCTATTTGAGTGACCTTGAGAAGTTACTCAACCCCACTGTGCCATATCTGTGAAGTGGAGATAATAAGAGAATCTACTTCATAGCCTTGTTGAGAGGATTAAATGACTTAAACCCTTAGAACAATGCTTGGCACTCAAAAAGGCTTCACTTTTATTATTACATACTCTGGAATTTCTGAGATATCCCAATTTCAAATATTCTCTCTTACTGCCGTCATCCGTCATACAAAAATCTTAAAAATGCCAAATAACGACATTTTTAAGATTATCTTTTTGACTTGGGAGTGGCAGAAAATTCCTGTATCAGGTAATAGGTCTAATTTTGAGGTTCAGAAAATATGAGCATCTTGAGAAAGGACAGAGATATTGAAACAATGGGGAGGGAAATTTCCTCCGATCTTTTCTAGCTCCAAACCACGTTCTTTCATTCACAGGAACATGTTCCCCTGGCATAGTCATCTGCATACTCTAGTCACAATTTCCCCCACAGCCTGTTTGCCAGCTTTACTTTCCTTCTCCTTCTGGCTTCCTCTTCTTTCCCTCTCCTGCTCCCTCTTTCTCTTTTCTTATTTCTCTGCCACCCTTCCTCCCTCCCTTCTTTCCTTACTTCCAAAAGACTTTGAGTCCTTGCTTTCCTCCAGACACTATGTCATTTTCTTCTGGATTCCCCAAAGGTTAACGTATACTCAGGTCCAGGTAGATGTTAATTTCTCTGCTCTACCTTCTCTTTAAATCTTTCCTCATGCTCTCCATGTCTTTATCATCCAACTCTTCTGGTATGCTTTGCCTCTGGTTCTTTCTCAACAGCCTTCACTATTACACAGACCACATAGACAAGTAATGTAGTTGATAGATGAAACTTGAACCAAAGGTAAGCAATCTAGGTTCTCCTCCTAGTTCTTCTATTTGCCATCTGAGTGACCTTTGGCAAGGCACTGAACCCAGCTGAGCTTCCATCTCCACATATGTGCACTCTGTTCTTTGAATACTCACAGTGCTATAAGGCTCAGAGGAGACATTATAGGGCAAGCAATACATTAAGTGTCATGTATTGCTATTAATGTCATCATTGCCCCATCCTTTCTGGGAGTCCAGATATACTGCTCACTTCAAATGTATAGAAGTGATGGTTTCCACTTACAATCCTATTGTCATTGCACCCCTGGCCCATTTTTGACCAACCTCAATTTCTCTTTCTTCCCCACATATTGTTTACCCAATAATTTGAAATCACTCAGTATACCATGCATGATAAGCTGTCTCATTCCGTGACGCTCAGATGCTGTTCTTGCTGCTTTCCACCTGTCTGGTGATAATTCGCTGTACCTCAAAACCCAGCTCAGATATATTATGTGAGATCCTCTCTGTGAGTGACACATATTTGATGTTGTAAATGTCATTTTAGTTCAAAATTGTCTATGTTCTTCTCTGTCACTCCTACTAAGCTTTACACTTCTTGGAAGGGGCATTGCTATTCTCAAGTCCTAGCACAGTGCCTGGCACATGATATGTCTTAGGAATATTTATTGAATTGAAATATAAGTTCAAGTTGTCTTTTTCTGATCATGTGGATATAGACTTACACTGGTTTTGGAATTCTAAAACTTGCATTCAAGCTCAGGCCAGCCATGGATATTGGTAGTCTGACCATGACCAAGCCATTTAACCTCTAAAAGAGACAGTTTTTTAATATGCAAATGGAGGACAATGACAATCCCTGTTTATTGAATGCTCACTGTTTGAGTTTTCTCACTTAATTCTTAAAATTACTCTGTAATGCACCTGTTATTATTCCCACTTTACGTATAAGAATCTGAGGCTAGACAACTAAATCATCTCATAACCAGAATCCCTGTTTTCACTCTCACTGCTCTTCAATCCTCTTTTTCAGAGTATTAAGGTTGATCTTCAAATAATGGTATACTCTTTGCAGAAACAAACAAACAAACAAACAAACAACCCTCCAGTAGCTTAACTGCATTTAGAAAATAAACCTCAATATCTTCTTATGTCCTGTCAGCCTCATATGCAATTGGGCACCTAATTACCTCTTTAATGTTGATGTATGTCATCATGCACAGCTTTTTCCCTCTTTTAGAGCATTCAGGGACACTGATTAAATTGCTTTCCTTGGAACAGGTGAGCTCTATTCACCACAGGGACTTTGCATCTGCTGTTTCTTCTGTTGGGAGCACCTTCCTACAGATCTTTACATAGCTGCCTCCTTCTATTCAAGTCTTTGCTCAAATGCCACTTCCTTGGAGTACTTTTTCCTAAAACCCAATCCCATTTAGCTTCAGACCCACTGCTGTCTATTTCAGTACCCTGTTTTATTTTTCTCAGAGTACTACCACAATCTAAAATCATCATTTACTTTATTGTTTGTCTCTTATATTCTCAGTTCCCAGCATAACAGATTCCACACATATTTGTTAAAACAATGAACTGTCCAAAGTCAACTCATCAAACAAGGGTGGAAGCCAGGACTGTCTGACTCTAAAGCCTATATGCTTAACCACTGTGTTCTTTCCATGCCAGATGGTTATTGGGAAGAAACAGGAGGCTGATATGGGGGACATGCTTTGTAACTGCAAGGGTTATGTCAGTAGGAAGTAGCAGAGTTATAAAATTCTATCTCTTACTGTCCTCTGCTGGATGTCACACACATCCAGACTGTCCACTCTCAAGAGGCAATAAGTCATCACCAATGTTAGGAAAGAAAGGCCATTGGCTACAAGAAATCTTTCTTCTGATATTCCTTTAAGAATCATTGGTGACATTTGTGAGAAATGGTTTCCTCTTTTAATTCCACTCTTGGTCAGATCCTTGCTAATCCTACTCTTATCTTCTGCTAGAGGCCTGGTGCACAGAATTTGGGCACTCAGGGGAGAGGGGTTGGCCCTCAGGCTGGCCTGCACCCTCTCGCAGTCCAGGAGCCCTCCGGGGATGTCCGACTGATGGCGGGGAGCGGGCCTAAACTGTCAGTCAGACATCCTTAGCGCTGCTGTGGAGGCAGGGCTCCCGCCACCACTGCTGCACTCGCCAGCCATGAGCCCGGCTTCTGGCTGAGCGGCTCTCCTGCGTTGAGCGTCTGCCCCCTGGTGGTCAGTGCACGTCATAGTGACTGGTCATTCCACCGTTCAGTCAATTTGTATATTAGCCTTTTATTATATAGGATGCTGTTGACCTTGCCTTCCTTGCTATTAATTAAGGGCAAATTTACTTAAAATTTTTCAATTTATTTTTACTTAACGAATCTAACACATTCTATTTTCATGGAGATTTTAGGCCTCTGTTCAAACACTAACAATGCAATATTCCTACAGAGGGCTTAGAGCAGCCGTGGGCAAACTACGGCCCGCGGGCCGAATCCGGCCCGTTTGAAATGAATAAAACTAAAAAAAAAAAAAAAGACCGTACCCTTTTATGTAATGATGTTTACTTTGAATTTATATTAGTTCACACAAACACTCTATCCATGCTTTTGTTCCGGCCCTCCGGTCCAGTTTAAGAACCCATTGTGGCCTTCGAGTCAAAAAGTTTGCCCACCCCTGGCTTAAAGTGACAAAATTCAAATTAGAGCTAGAATGAATAATGGGAGGTCCTAATTTTAAGACCCCCAACCCCCATTTCCATTATAATGGGAAAGAAAACTAAAGCACATAGGTTAGTTCACTTGAAATCAACAAACTAATCACACAGCTAGTTAATGGCAAAGCCAAAATGAAAACCTGGTCCCCAAGTGCTTTTTTCCTAAAACCTGTTGAGTTTGTGTGTTTGTTTACTTAGTTAGTTAGTTGGTTAGATTTTTTAGTAGAAAATCATCGTGTAAATTTTCAGTGTGATTACAGTTTAATGAAGAAAGATATATTTTTACATCTAACCAAAAGTAAATGTTTATCCCATGGCACACAAATAAAGTAGCAACCCATATATTTTATCTTTGTATTTATAAAAGCCCCCCAAATTTAACAGGCAAATAATTTGTTGCAATATCAGTGGTACAAATTAATGACCCTTCACTATATGCCTTTGATCTTGTAACCTACAATCTGTACCATTTTAGGGTTTACTAAGATCAAAAGTCACTAGAACAACCTAATACATAGGTATTTGATTATTTTGTTTTCCCAGCAAAACATTGATTATGTCTTTAAAACCTAGTAATTGCAAGAGTTAATTTAAAAAATTTTTACATTGTGAATATTCTTGGAAATAGGCTGTAACTTCTTCATGCTTTGAATCTTTCAGCTCTGCTGGTGTCTTCTCTTATAAAAATGAAAAACTGAAATAAGGACAATACAGTTAAAACACAGAGTATTATGCAGTCGGTGAAGCAATTAGATCATAATAATTAAAAATAAGATTTGTGAAATTTTTCTTATCTGAATTTCTAAGTCATTTTTCCTCTTTCAAAGAAAACCAGTTCTTGTTTATACAGAAAATATATATAATGGGTAGTAGGGGCTGAAAAGGAACAAGACAAAGTTCCCCGGCCTTTTAAATTGCCTTCCCAGGTGTTCCTTTCCGGCACAGGTAAACCATATTAGCCTACACACCCACCATACTTTCCACAAGAAAGTTTTGAACTTCACTCTTTCCATATATTTAAAAAAATTGTTTTTACCTTTTTTCTCCATAATTTTTAGTCAATGAAGATAGTTTCTCCTCTCTATAGGAAGTAGATTATTATGTTTGAGTCATAGATCATTGCTGTTGCTAATACACAATGCCATTTGGAGCATCCTCACGTCCTAGAAAGTTTCCAAGTTTACAATGTCTACATGAATTTTTCAAGGGAACATTTGTCATTTCATTCAAGAGCAGGCCTATGGGTAATCATTGAATCAAAACTACTGCAATGATTGCCACTTGTACAGAAAATTATAAAGCTTCAGCAAGAGTGTAGCCAGAATTGCCAAATCTAATGCCAAGCCTAAATGGGCACTGCTTCTTTGTTATGTGTGGGGTAAGAATGAATACCACATCCTTAAATTTGGAGGAAATTGAAGAAAGAGAACCATTCTTTGGTCAGAACCCCATTTCCTAATCTTCATTTCCTCTAATTTATTTACATAAATGTACATAATGAAAATTCATAGAAGTCACATACAGAGAACATCTAATTATGATTCATGCATTTAAATAAAAGTTTTATTTTATTTTTGGGGCCTCTGATATATCATTTTTTTAAGAGTCAAGAGTTTTAAAAAGGCCATTGAAAAACATTAAATAGGATATTTTATGCTTCATTATGATTTCATATATAACAACCATCAAATTTAAAAAATGTGTCGAGGAGATAGTTTCTAATATATCCAGTCCTAACACGTGAATAAGAGCTCATTGGGAGGCAAGTTAGTATGGAAATAACTGCTCCTCAGGAAAGAAGCTTTGTTTTGAGTTTGAAACTCTATAAATTATGCTTTAAGAACATAATTCTGTCTTACTCTCATTGACTCTAAAGGTTTTGAGGTTTAGTGTATTGCTAACTATAGAGATGACCCCTCAGGGAACAGTTGGCTCTGTATACTAGAGAAAGTAAACACAGTTCCTTGAAGGATACTGCAGTGAGGTCCTATTCTGAAGAGAGATGATGACAAAGACAGTTGTAGCCTACTGTTTATTTTCTTTTTCAATAGCATCCTTTAAAAAAATGAACTATATTTTTAAGTTAGAGGATGATTTTCTTAAATCTATACTAATAAAAGCCTATGTGGTCATCACGCCCTCAGGCCATGATGCCCTCACACTGTAACTATCCATCACCAGGAGGCTGCATGCACAGTGAGGCTTGTGTGGGTGGGCAGGGACTTGCTGCTGTGTGCGTGGTGCGGAGGCGGTCCTGGCGGCTCCGTGCAGGACAGAGGCGGGACCCCTGGCTCTGGCCTTCCTCTTTGGGGAGATTGATCATGGGGCTCCTGCCTGTGAGAGGGGCACAGGCCAGGCTGGGGAAATGAGTGCACAAATTTCATGCACCGGGCCTCTAGTATTGATATAAAAAGCAGGTCCAAATTGGTACCCACAAAAGAAGAATTCAGCCCTCATTTTTGGTTAATTAAATGATGGGTGAAACGTGATTGACACTGCATCTTGAAATGGCAGATATATTTTTTCTGTTTGGAAATAAAGCATGTAAGTTTAGACTGCTATTCACATTGACAAGAGAGGCTAACTCCATGAGTGGATAGGTTTTGGAGGGACTACCTCAAAAAGATCTGAGTGTGTTGACAGAATTTCACTAACTCACTGCCCTGGCAGCGGCAATAAACAAGACTTCCCATGGAGCATGTTTAACCACCATAAGAATGGATATTTTTTTCTGACAGGAAGTCATCCTAAAAAGTTTCTTTTTCAAGTTTAATATAGTTCTTCAGGCTTTAAGGCCAGGATGCTACTAAAATTTGGTCCCTGTGAATTTTCTTACAGCAATAAGGAAGTTGTCTATATCCACCATATTGAGGATGGGAGTGCCTGTATTTGGTTTGTGGAGTTAAAAGCCAGGGAAACAGACTTAAATGTATTCTGATCTTGGGCACCAGGAGAACCAAGCTGATTAGAGGGCAGGGACCTGTAGTTCAGCTAAATTGAAGACCTATTTTACTTAGACCAGAAATTATATCCAGAGAGAACAGCAAACTCAGGGAGGGGCAGGCAAGAACTGTGGAGCCAGACAAGCTAGAGATGAAATACTTGAAAACAGCAAAAAGAGAAAAGAAAAGGGAAGAGCGATTGCTCAATGGTTGAGAGTCAAACACAGCAGGATTCAGACCCCAGCTCTGCCTTTTTCTGCCTCTGTGACTTCGGACAACCGTGGTTATATTATTTGCTTAAAATATTAGCTGCCCCTCTCAACTGAGTCCTCCCTTCAGAGCCCTTCCTGGAGAGGAAGTCCCCCCCACATTGATATCAAGGTTGGCTATGTGACTCACTTGGATAATAAAATATAAGCAGACATAATGAAAATCATGTCCAAATGGAGGATTTAAGATCATTACATTTTTAAAAATTCTTCTTTTTACTCTTCGATGAGGAGAGTGTTTTGTAGATGGGGTCCGTTCCCTTCAGCCTGGATTCCAGAATAAAAATGACTTGTAGGAAGAGCCAGAGCCAAATCACAGACCTCAGCTGATATTTATTATGAATCTGTGCTGTTAGCTATTAAAATTTGTTACCACCGCATAACCAGGCCAAAACTGACTAGTAGAAAAAGTTACATAAATCTCTATGTCTCAGGCTCCTCATCTGTAACATCAGGATAAGGCTATTATGAAGAAAAGATGGGATGATGTTTGGATATTTGGTGTTTTCTTAGCAGCATCTAGCAAGTAGTGATCTTTGTTACTCCAGGGACCCAGGCTATGAATCTGTGGAACAAAGGCTCAGGAATCCAGAAGAAGGACTAGGCAGGAATTGATGAAGACCACAAGGCCAAAACTAGATGTTGGGATTTAGCTGGAGGCATGAGTAGCAGACTCTGGGGGGATGGAGTACAGGGAGGCAGGAGCAGTGAGTATGACACTTGGTGGTGACCCAACTGCCCTCGGGGACACATTTTATATAGACTTCCAATGAAAACCAAAGTCAACTGAGAGCATAGGCAGATCCACTCCATCTGGTGAGGACAAATATGTAAATGGGATAGTAGGTAGTTATTGACATGAGATTTACATGAGGCAAATCTTTCCAAAATGAACTTTATTTGTTCCCCAGCAGTTGTGTTTTCCCCCCATTATGGTTATGTCTGAAATTCCACAATGACAAAACTTTCTCCTTGTGGATTGAGTTACAGTTTTTATGAAAGCTACATCATTTATATCTCTAAAATTATTTTAAAAATAGAAAATGGGCCAGGTAGCTCTAGATAAATATTAAATCTGTTAACACAAACTGATACACTCATAATGGTAGACACGGTTGGTTTTGATGGTATTGAAAAAAAAAAGTGTCATGTTGCTGCTGATGCTGCATCCAGTATGTGGGTTTTCTTCCTTGGTTGTTTAGAGGGGAAAACTGATCAGCTACATTCCCTTGATGCTGGACAACTGATATACAGGATAAGGAGGTCCAACTGAATCTACTCTGTTTTATTGGATAGGACACACCTTACCACTAGAATGATTTTTCGAAGCTGGAAGGCAAAAGCCAAACCAATCATCCACTGAAAGTGTTTCAGGGGTTTTCAATATTAGCTGCACATTAGAATCACCTGGGCAATTAAAACAGATACTCAGACACTACTCCCAATAAATTAGAGAAAATAAACTCAAAACCTTTGGGGCTGGGACTAGAAATCACAAATACAGAATAAATAAAACTCCCAAGATGATTCTAGTGTGCATGCAGGGCTGAGAACCATTGGGTTAAGAGGTGAAGAAGTCCAAGGGCGAGGAAGACTCTGGGGACGGGGGTAGATGAGAAACCAAGATGAATAGAGGAAGAGAGTATACTGACTGGTGCTTCTCAAACTTCAACATATGCGAGCATCACCTGGGTGTCTTGTTAAAATGCATATTCTGATTCAGTATGACTGAGGTGGAGACTGAGCATCTGCAGTTTCTAACAAGGTCCCGGGTGATGCTGCCAGCCCCTGGGCCACACTTGAAATAACAAGAAATTAGAGTAGATAAGCAGGACTTGTTCCCAGTGACTCCTAGATTACTAAAGTCTGAGTGACTCCTTCGAGGCTGTATGGGCAAGTCCATTTGGCTAAAATAATGACAGTAGCTGCCAATGGAAAGAATATAGTGATTTCTCATAAATAAGATGATATTTTTCATAGTTTGAATTCATTCTAGAAGTTTCATCAGAAGAAAAAGAACAAGATTTGAGTTACCTTATAGCAGATGACACACAGAACTAGAAACTGAATATAGTAGGAACCTTGCATATTAGTCAGGATAACTGCTGTATAAAGACCATATACTCTAAGATAAAGTTGAGGCAGCCTAGGGTATGAACACACAACCATGACAGGAACCAATTTAGAATGCAAAGTTAAATGCTCTCAAATGACATTTTTAAAACACTGTTATTACTGAGGTCATTTAAGTTGGCACCCAGACATGATAATAAAGTATATTAACTCACATAGTAATAACATTATTTCCTTCTTAATTTACTTATAATCCTTCTGATTAGCTGCAGGAAAAAATAGTATTAGTTTGAGGTTGTATGTCTTTATTAATTCTCTAATATCTGCTAATAACCCATTTTAACAAAAAGAGATCAGTTCAATATTCAAAATTCTAGCACACAAAACATATATTTGGGTTCTTTTTATTACAATTATATGTGTGGTTCATTTTTTTTAAATCCTCACCCAAGAAGTGAGGATATTTTTTCCATTTTTTTTTTTTTTAGATAGAGTGGGGAGAAGAGAGAGAGAGAGAGAGAGAGAGAGAGAGAGAGAGAGAGATTGGTTGCCTCCCACATGCCCCAATCAGGGCTGGGGATTGAACTTGCACCCAAGGTACTTGCCCTTGACCAAGAATTGAAACAGTGACCCTTCAGTCAGCGGGCTGACGCTCTAACCACTGAGAAACTGGCCAGGGCAACTTTTTACTTTCAGTAAGTGATTTTTTTTTTCATTTCTGCTATAGGACAAAAACCATGAAGGTGGTATTTGAAAAGCCAAAGTTTTGAAAGTCTGACATGGAACAAACATGAAACTACTTTGAAACCTGTGCTGTTAATAAACTTAAGTCCTAACAAATATTTGCATTGATTTATTTAGCAAAAACTGCACTTAGAATAGGTTTATAAAGACAAAACAAATTTAATCAACAAATATTTGCTTAAATAAAAAGGCAATTTTTAAATTAAAAAATTCTGGTGTGAGAAGAAATTGATGATCATAAGGAAGACTCAACTATTGATCCTGGCTCTGCTTCCTGTGATCTCATGGAATAATGCTAATAGCCCATCCAAATAATTCCTCCAGCTATCCTATATAATAAAAGTCTAATATGCTAAATGTCCAGTCATCCAGTCATCCATTCACCCAATCAAAGCATAATATGCTAATGATATGCTAAGGCTGCTCAACCGCTTGCTATGATGTGCACTGACCACCAGGGAGCAGACAGTCAACTGGTCAACCAGTCACTATGACGTGCACTGACCACCAGGAGGCAGACGCTCAACCAGTAGGTTAGCTTGCTGTTGGGGTCTGGCCGATTGGGACTGAGTGAGACGGCTGGACACACCCTGGAGCCCTTCCCTGACTGGCCAATCTCCCGTGTCCCTCTCTGGCCCCGATCGTGCACTAGTGGGATCCCTCGGGTTGGCCTGTGCCCTCTTGCAATCCGGGACCCCTCATGGGATGTCAGAGAGCTGGTTTTGGCCCCATCCGGCAGGCCAGGCCGAGGGCCTCTAGTTTGAAATAAGTTATTAAGACCCTTTGAGTCATCTCTTTAACATATAAAACATTTTTACTTCCTTAACCTGCACATGTGACATAATATTGAGCCCTATCACCAAGGTGTCAGAACTCCCCAACATGCCTTTGGGCTTCCATCATCCTTTTTGTATACCCAGTGCTGTCTTGTTGTTAATTTATTGCCCAAAGCCCCTCTTCTACACATACATACCCTCTGACATCCCCAGCTTAGTGTCATCCCAATCAACAGGCACATGTCTCCTGCTCCCCTTTATCAAAGCTGGCCTGTATCATTTTGCTTCCTTTGATGTCCAAAATATTCACACATATAGACAAATTTATAAATATTTGCATCTTGACAATCTTCAATTTCTTACCTAAGGGAATGAGTTATCTGGGAATTTTAGGGCCAGTGAGAAAGCCAGTAAGGACAGGCCTACCAGCAATGATACTTCTTGGCATCCACATTTTTTTTCTTTTGTTAATCCTCACCTGAGAATATTTTTTCCCATTGATTTTTAGAGATAGTGGAACGAAGGGAGAGATGGATGGAAGGAAGGAGAGAGAGAAAGAGAGAGACAGAGAGACAGAGAGGTGAGAGAGACACATCAATTGGCTGTCTCTTGCATGTGCCCAATCAAAGCTGGGGATTGAATCTGTGACCCTTCAGTGCATAGGCCGATGCTCTAACCACTGTGAATGCTGGCCAGGCCCTGGCATCTACATCTTGACATGTTCAATTTCAATAGCCTGACCTTGGATAATAACTATTTCCATAAGCATGTCTGTGTGCTTATGTTGAGACAAAAGCAGGCAAGAGGGAGGCAAGGCTGTGTGCTAAAGAAAGAGAGTTAGAAATGATGGTTACTGTTGATTAACAAGATTTCAAATACGACTATTCCAGGAAGTTACTAAGACAGGAAGCCAACAAATATACCTTTATCCTAAAAGCCTATAAACAGGCATTAGCATTAAAATAACTTCCTAACTTGATCTAGTGATTGTCATCAACATTTTTTTCTGAGGATCAAACTAACATAATGTGGGTTAAATAGCATTGACCTTTAATACTATTTAATCCCATTGATTTCCCTCGTTCTTGCTTCTGAGTTTACATTTTTAAGTGACATTTAAAGGTGCATTTACTTAACAGCACTTAATCTTTTTTTAATATCAGGGGACATCTGTATAATAAAATGGTGTCAAAAGCAAAGAATGAAAGGAGAAGGGTGTTTGGTACTTTAAAAGTGAGGGACAATATCCTCAGAGGGATGCAGATATGGTAAGAGTAGTCTGAGCCAACTTAGGCTAGGAAGAGAGCGCAGACTCAAGTAGTGAGTTGCAGTAACCCAGTGCATTGGAACTGCTTGGTCAGCCTACACACAGTCTTTAGGGGCTGGAATACACTGCTGTTCAGATGCTGTCTGCACTGGGTCCACATCACAAGACCAGTATTGATGCTCAGCTATACACAAGGCACATCAGGACTTAGCTTTGTGCTCCATGCTTCAGCACACTTTCACCCCAGACCTCCAAGCAGCTCGGAAAGATTGCTTCTTTCGTCTCTACAACATTCCATTGGGGGAGTTAAGTTACAAATATTATGAGGCCTGTTCTACAGTTGAGAAAGCTGAATTACAGAAAGGTTAAGTGGCTTGCTCAAGGTCAGAAATGGGTAATAGAGATCAAGTGCAGACTGGAGGGGACTCAGCAGTAATTCCCAGGATACTTAAGCAGTCTCACTCCAAAATCCTTTCAGCGATTACTCTGTTTTATTCCCCAGGGCAGCAAATTCGCAAGGGCCAATAGAAAGCTTCTATGAGGCAATTGTACAGGCAGGGTTCTTTCTCTAGGGGACATATACGATGCTGGATGCTGTTACTTTAGACTTCTCCTACATTTCAAAGGGGCAGAATTAATGACGAAATTCATCCAACACTGGATACACTCCACATTTAAAGTCAGAGGCACCACCTTGCAATACAGACAGCCACGGCTCAGACGTGCTTCTTGGAGAAGGTTTTGCAATGCAAGAAAACTCTTGGGCTTTCTGAAGCCACAGCCTAGATATAGTTTCTTTTCCTTCAAAGAGGAAACTTGAGAGGGGACGTTTAGAATACCTTCACAATCAGTCCTTTCTGTGAACAGTTTTGGCTTGAGAAACTTCAAAATGTTGTCCTCATTCTGTGGTTATCTTCATCTCCAAGTAAATCTCGAGAGCTTTATGTGAAGGGATTTGAGCCATTTTTTGTGGATTCTTATACTTGAGCTTTCTTACTAACTGGCAGTCCAATGGGTTCACAAGGACGGGAGGAAATGGAAAGGAAAATTGGAAGTGTGCAGTTACTCTCATAGGGGAGGCTCATATTTCTGATGGGGACCACGCTTGCCTCACCAGGAGTAGAAATTTAGGCTTTTTGAATCTGTTTTCCAGGATGAAAAGATGACTAACATTATCTCCAGATTTCTGATCAAATTGCTTGCAATGTAGGTGACACTATTTTTTAAGAGCGTTAACTTTTTTAAAAAATATATATTTTTATAGATTTCAGAGAGGAAGGGAGAGGGAGAGAGAGATAAAAACATCAATAATGAGAAAGAATCATCGATTGGTTGGCTCCTGCGTGCCCCACACTGGGGTGAGCCTGCAACCTGGCCATGTGCCTGACTGGAAATTGAACCATGACCTCTTGGTTCATAGGTCGATGCTCAACCACTGAGCTATGCCAGCTGGGCTAAGAGTTCTACCTTTTGATGTATCTTTATAACTACAAGTTTTCTGAATAATATATGGTAAGTCATAAACTTCTTTCCAAAGATAAGAAATATTTTATTTCCTGAACCATTAAAGAACGTATATTTTCTTTAAACACATTGCTACCTTAAATATTTATAATATTATTCATATAACTAAATTAGCAATAGTTACTATTTATTAAGCACATACTGCCTAACTGCATAAAGTATATATGTATATATATGTATATATGTAAAACATATAGGTATACAGAGAAAACCTTATTTAATGATTCTAACAACCCTTCAATATAATTACTATTATTCTTGTTTTACTTATGAGGAAAAGGAGATTCTAAGAGATTCAAGGTCTCACAGCTCTACATTGCTGACAGAATTATCTGACATCAAAGCACGTGGTCAAATTTAAAACAAACAAAAACAAAAGATGCAAGTTGCTATTTATATACGGCTTTGTACAACTAATTCGGAGACAGAAAAGTACTATGAAAAAAAGCATTATCTAATTTCACTGTCAGCATAATCTATATGATACGGTGCACTAGAGCTATTAGGCCCAAATTTCTGATGAGGACTGTGAGGCTCACAAGATTGCAAACTGTTGCCTGTGAATTGTTTAATATTAACCGTATGTTCGATAGCAGAGTCAGAACTGTGGGAACTTGCCTTTCTTAATTATTTAAATTCACTAAGAGAAAATCATGCCATTCTGGACATAGTTCCTAAAATCAGGGCAGAATTGTTCTTGATTGGGCCCTTATACTCCAACAGGAAGATGGTATGAACTTTCCATGTTGATGTGCACAAGTGGTGGGTCTGGAAGGTGCACAGATACTCATGGAAAACCAAGCAATAGAATCACAGTTGATGAGTCAGAAGTATCAAAACATATAAATAGTAGCATTTGAGATCAACCAAAGAACTTGAATGCTTATTTGCGTAAGCCATGGACACAGACAATAGGGTGATGAAGGCGCATATGTAATACTTTCAACAATAAAGATTTTTTTTAAAAAAACTTTGCACAGGGTTCAGAAAACATTTGCTGCATCATCAGTCCTTAGGGTTTGGGAAATTCAGAGTTTGAATGACTTTTTGAGTCGAAATGTGACTACTATATTCCTCCAAGTTCCATTACAGCTTTAGAGTCACCTCATGCTGGAACTCTCTATTTCCTTGACAGGTCAGTTTGTCTCCCCTGTGTCCTCTCACTGGAGATGGGCTGGTAGATGTAGAGCCATTAAATATTTCCCTATATATTAAAAATGTGGGTAGGTAGGTCAGGTAAATAGGTAGCTGGGTGATAGATAGATAGATAGATAGATCACACTACTTCTGGATCTGATATTGAGTTGCTGTAACATTGTTTTTATTACTCCAATAGACTCTGACCAATGGATGCATTTTCTCACTCTGTATTGGTCCTCTCACAGCAAGCCTTCCATAGCAAAAAGGTTGCAAAGTCCTAATTTACCACTATTTGAATTATCTGCATTTCACCTGGCTTCTCCATTCAAATGCATTTTTAGTCCAAGAGCCCAGCAGTGTTATTCTTTTAATTTTATATGCCCACAGAGCTGAAACATTTGAAGTACAAGCATGGGACCGAATACTTTTCAATTAGATGTTGGCACATACAAACACTCCCAGACACTAACTGGCACAGATCAACTACCATTCACTGAGCTTAATGGATATACTCTAATGGCATGGCCAATGGTGGAGCAATTTTGGAGCCTCAAGAAATGTAGCAGCAGTGGAAATTACAGTCCACAGCATGACAAGAAGTCCTTCAGAAAGGTTTTGCACAATTAGCTTATTTCAGAAATGAAAAAGGCCAATTGGACTAATTTGCCAGATCTTGGCAGGACATTGATACCAATTGCTTTTTGTCACTGTTTACTTACCTCTCTGTTTCCTTAGGTATGGAGGACCAAAAAAGAAGATTGTTTCTTATCAGAGTCAATGAGTATTTGTATTAAAGCCTTTTTATTTGAGAAAGCACAGAATGGTGAGTCCTTCTTTTCTTTTTTCCTCCTGAACCCTGTGAATTTTCAAGCTTCAAGTTATTTTTTTTAACATATAAAGTTTCTCATTAAATACTCTAGGTCTGTGCTTGGATTGAAATATCGTCATTTGGGTCTTATAACTACA
The DNA here is from genome assembly GCF_000412655.1 of Myotis brandtii. Taxonomy (NCBI): domain Eukaryota; kingdom Metazoa; phylum Chordata; class Mammalia; order Chiroptera; family Vespertilionidae; genus Myotis; species Myotis brandtii. The sequence goes on along the minus strand of NW_005360124.1, from coordinate 3,292,145 downwards.
AATCAAAAATTTTCTCTATTGTTGTTATTATTTGCAAATTTCTAGTAGTCATTTTTATAGTCCCCATCCATGTTATAATTTCAAGTAAATCGAGCAATGAAAATTTTATAGTGCATCCCTAATTGTGCACCAGACTGGAACTGTTCATACAAATTCCAAGCAATTATAAGGCTTTCTGGGAAACATTGGCAGCAAACACTGGATTAAATGTTTATAACAGCAAGCCAGATGGGAAACAGAGATAAGGAAAATCTCATGGAAACTTTTTTTTTTTCCCCAAACTACAACACTATTTTAAATTAACCTGGCCAAGGGGAAGCATTTTCACATTGTTGCACAATAATGAGTTTTTGGTAAGTAATAGCAGTTAAATTGTGGGAATAATTTTATAAAGCTGTAACCCTTTGTGTCAACTGTGACTGATGTTATAGACATTTGATGAATGAGACTCAAAGGATGTATTAGAGAATCCAAATTTTAAAGTGACTGCTGAAAAGATGCTCAACATCACTAATCATCAGAGAAATGCAAATTAAAACCACAATGAGATATCACCTCACACCTGTCAGAATGGCTACCATCAGTAAATCCACAAATGGCAAGTGTTGCGTGGATGTGGAGGAAAGGGCACCCTCGTCCTCTGTTGGTGGGAATGCAGACTGGCGTAGCCACTGTGGAGAGTATTATGGAGTTACCTCAAAAAATTACAAATGGATCTGCCTTATGATCAAGTTATCCTTCTTCTAGGTATATATCCAAAGAAACCTAAAAGAATATATACACCCCTATGTTCATTGCAGTGTTATTTACAATAGTCAAGATGTGGAAGCAACCCAAGTGCCCATTAATAGATGATTTGGGCCCAGCTGACATGGCTCAGTGGTTGAGCATCAACCTATGAACCAGGAGGTCACGGTTTGATTCCCGGTCAGGTTGCAGGCTTGATCTCCATTGTGGGGCATGCAGGAGGCAGCCCATCAATTATTCTTTCTCATCACTGATGTTTTTGTCTCTCTCCCTCTTCCTTCCTCTCTGAAATCAAATAAAAATATATTTTTAAAAATAGACGTTTTGATAAAGAAGATGTGGTACTTATATACAATGGAATATTACTCGCCCATAAAAAAGAGCAAAATCTTACCATTTGAAACAGCATGGATAGACCTAGAGGGTATTATACTCTGTAAAATACATCAGTAGGAGAAATAAAAATACTGTATGATCTCACTTATATGTAGAATCTAAAGAATAATATAAATGAGTAAACAAAATTGAAGTAGGCTCATAGACACAGAGAGTAGACAAGTGGTTGTCGTAGGGGAGAGTGGCTGGGGAAGTGAGTGAAAAAGGTGAAGGGATTAAGAAATACAAATTGGCAGTTATAAAATAGTCATAGCAATGTAAAGTACAGCATAGGGAATATAGTTAATAATATTCTAATAACTATGTATGCTGCCTGATGGGTACTAGAAATATCAAGGGGAATGCTGTGTAAAGTATATGATTGTCTAACCACTATGTTGTTCACCTGAAACTAATACAAAATAATATTATATTATTAAAATAT
>NW_005360124.1:3276477-3290496 GCF_000412655.1 Myotis brandtii | reverse complement strand
ATATTTTTAAATATTATTGAAAATGAATAGTAACTGAAAAACAAACAAAAAAAGTGAATGCTTTAAAATTAAAAAATGTGGTTCATCATGTATTAAAGGTAGAAATTACATGGAAATAGTAAGCTGAACTTGAAAATCTTAGACATAGAGACTGTGATGCACATATAGTCAACTTATACTAAAAATATTTTAACTGGTTGAGAACTTAGGGTAAAGACTGTCTATTTTATAGATGAAATCTCTCAATGGACATAGTCTGCCACCCACTTGAGCTCATGCTTATAACACTGAAGTGTCAAGACGCCTCACTTGCATGGGCACCATCCCTAAAAAAATTCTTAGCAATATGTTCACATGCTTATATATTTTTTTAAAATTTGAGAGGGAAGATATTTTAACTGTAATTGGTTAAGACTGTTGTCTCATTCTATTCTGGTTTTCCCTCCATCACACTTCCCCTTTGTTGGATGGGTTTGGAGTGGCCACAAGAATTTTTGGATTCTGGGTAAGTGAAAGTTCAATCTGGGAGACACTTATTGGATTTAGTCAATATATTTATGTGAGATGGAGTCAACTCCCTGTATGATTAAATTAGTGCTACTGTCTGAGCCTAGAAATGGCTTCTGGGAATAGTCCATGCCCACTATACCTTACCAATTGTCATGGAAACATAAATGTACAGGCCAGGAGCACTATTGATATGCCTTACCCTTCCCTCGTGGTGGAGAAACACAGTTTAAAATGCATGCAGCAAAATAGAGACAGACTCATACATAGAGAGCAGGCAGATAGCTCTGGTGTGTGTGTATGGGGGTGGGAGTGTTGAGTGGGGGAGAGTGGAGGGATTGAGAAAAAAAGAGAGAGAAAGAAATCATGGACATGGACAACAGTGTGAGGATGGCAGGGGTGTGTGTGTGGTGGAGGTAGAAGAGGTCATAGAGGGGATAAATGGTGATTAAAAAAAAGTAAATAATTTTTTTAAAAATAAAAATAAATAAAATGCATGCAGCAAGGAGCTAGTCAACAAATGTGTAAAAGTTATTCAGACTTGAAAAAAACAAATGCAATGACTCTTTAAGAACTCAAAGTTATATTTTTCAGAAATTGGAAAAATAGCACAAACCTAAACAAACTGCAGAAATGTATTCAAAAAGTTGGTCAGGCTCACAGACAATCTTTTTTTTTTTTTTAATATACTTTTATTGATTTCAGAGAGGAAGGGAGAGGAAGAGAGAAATAGAAAATCAAAGAGAGAAAATCATTGATCAGCTGCCTCCTGCATGCCACTTACTAGGGATCGAGCCCACAACCCAGGCATGTGCCCTGACCGGGAATCAAACCGTGACCTTTTGGTTCATAGGTCGATGCTCAATCACCATGCCAGCTGGGCCAGAGACAACCTTTTAACTAATGGTTGGAAAAAAATTTAGAGTATTTAAGTGAAAAAAATGAGAAATTACAGACTTCTGATTTGGATGCACATACGTGAAGAGTGTTTTCTTTTGCCACCTTTAATTTTATTTCTCATGGGAGTTAAAAATAGTAATATAAAATTAATGTGAAATATAAGTGACAAATGTGAGCAATGTAATCAATAGAAATCATTCTTATCTTAAGTAGGGGATTTGAGAAAGATTTTTATACCATTCGAAAAGTCGGAATTTGTTAAATTGAAGAGATACATTTTGAGTAGAAGAAATGTCAGGCCCTGAAATTGTTGTGAATATATTAGAAACTTAATATTTATTTGATAGTACGCATAATGGGATCTCCAGCCAGTGATTCCACACTGCCCTTAGAGCTCCTAGTTATCATTATCCTTTTATGCCAAGAGACTAGATTTTGATTCTGGGTGGGTAAAAATGAGGTTGAGATAAGCTGTTTCCAAATGGTTCAAAGGACAGTTCCCAATGCTCCTAGGAAAAAAGGTAATGTTAATAGGTTCAACATGTATAGCTCTGTAATTTTTTGTATTTTAAAAATTATCTCAAATAATCATTTTAAGAACTCAATAAAAGTAAGTAGAACAGTTATTATTACCATATTACAGTTGAAGAAATTAAGGTACAAAGACATCAAATGATGAGTTTAAGGCTATAGAGCATAATAAGGACACAATTGGGATAAAGCCCCAGATGTTGCCCTGGGTCCAATGTCTTTCTCCCCTCCTTATACCATCATCTTTCCCAAACTGTCATCACCATCCCAATGCCTTCTTCCACATCTATCCTATATAATAAAAGGCTAATATGCAAATCGACTGAACAGTGCAACGACGGGTCACTATGATGCACACTGACCACCAGGGGGCAGAAGCTCAATGCAGGAACTGCCCCCTGGTGGTCAGTGCACTCGCATAGGGAGAGAGCTGCTCAACCAGAAGCCGTGCTCATGGCTGGCAAGCGCAGTGGCAGTGACGGGAGCCTCTCCCGCCTCCATGGCAGCGCTAAGAATGTCTGACTGCAGGCTTAGGGAGTGGGCCTGGATTCAAGAGGGCACAGGCCTGGCTGAGGGACCCTCCCCCCCAAGTGCATGAATGTTGTGCACTGGGCTTCTAGTTCTAAATAATATCCCTGGTTTCCAATATTGTTTAGAATTTTTTATGTTGTTGATCGATGAGCAGCCTAGTGCCTCTTTACAAGAACTCTAGACAATTACAACAAAGTTCACTTCTACATAAAAAATATTTTCGAGTAAATGACACATAGTTTTAAAAAATCTATAAATCAGCCTAAACATTTCTCCAAGACTTGAAGGACAAAATGGACAAGAGTTATTCCACAAGGCCTGCAACCATTTTCTTTGATCATGAACTCCACTTGGGAGTAAAGAGCAGTTGTCTATAGATTCAAGACATAGCCCATAATTGCAATAACTAAAAAAATGTATCGAAAAAAACCTAACTATTCATCTATTATATTTATTAGCTTCTTGGTTAACATGTCCACAGGCTAATGCCACATCTTCTCCCACATCTATTCTATATAATAAAAGGTTACTCAAAGCTAGCACACAATAATTTATTTTACTTTAACATTTCCAGATTTAAAAAAAGCAAAATCATACTTATTAAAAACACTACATCACTTCAACTTTCAGTTACTTCTCACAACTAGTTTTCCCAGAGTCCTTATGTCATCTGACATGAGTCCAGGGCCTCTGAAAAGAAAGCCACGGCATGGAGGCTTCGAGCAAATCTGGGATGACTGTGTAAACAGGTCTTAATGAATGACTTTTGGCCTAGTTAACAAAGTCTTCTTCCTATACTTTGGAATTCAGATGTTTCAGACACAAAATTAAAATAAATGCCACAACCAAATCATGAATACAAGTCCAAATGCTAAGCAATTGCTTCATAACCCCTAGGAGATGTTCTGATTAAAATGAGTCACATTGACCTTGGATGACACGGCCTAAGGGCAATTATTTCCCAAGGGACTTAATTAAATGCAATTAGACCAGTGTGAGTACATTTAACGAGGCCCCTTGTGATACCTATGTTTCTAATTTATTTTCCAGCAACTTTCACTAATGATTTGATTCACTCAACATCTATCAATGGATAATGATTGTACAGTCACAGCTACAAGGTGATGGTGAGGTCCCTGGATCCCATGATTCAAGATTTAAAGAGAAGAGAGACACATGACAAGTTAGACAGTCATACAAGGATGTATGTGTTTATGGGCCAAATGGATAGTGGGAGAAAGGGCAAAATAGAGTCAGGTGCTCACTGTGGGTTTGAAACAGGCACAGATGGCCCTAGTGACAACTTGGAGGACATGGAGGTTGTGGATGGGAAATAGAATGATAGAATGATACCTCAGAATCATGGAATTCTAAGCTGGAAAGTATTTTCGCATTCATCTTATCTCATAACCTCATTTTACAGTGAATACGCTACAGTTCTTACTGGGTTATCTAGCTTACTTGAAGGCATTTTATTTTGGAAAGGAGAGCAGTATGAGCAAGCTGAGTGGTACAGATGTATGAAGTGTATTTTGGGGGTGGCATGTTGACCAACCGAGTAAGGTAAATAGGACAGGTAAAATATTGGTTTAAAAGACAGATGTGTGCTATTCATAAAATCCTGTTTGGAGTTTGAAATTTATTTTGTCAACAAAAGGAATGAAGACATGCATTTGAATTGTAAAGTCTTACAATTAAACTGGTATTTTCTAAAAGATTAATCTGGTAATTGTGTCCCAAGTGTATGGAAAACAGAAGAGACTAACACAGGCCTGGACTAAGCCAAAATTAATTAAAACAAGAGCCTCAGATGGGAACAGTGATCTCTAGCAATAATATGAGAAGCCCAAATATTGTGCAAATTATTTTGGGTAGGGAAGGAACAATATCAAATGTGACTCCTAGGTTTAAAGCAAGGATGCCAGCAGACGACAGGCAGCAGATGTTGTCGGAGATGAGAACCACGTTGAATCCAGGAGAATTAAGGAGACACTGAGAAGAAAAGCAGTGGTCCAGGACCAGAGAATTCTGGGAAGATTGAGGAGCTCATAGTCAGGAATGAGCCAGGGTCCAGATGAACAACCTGGACCTGAGGTGAACTTGAGCACTTCAGTATGAGTAAAGCTGTGTCTTAATAAAAAGCATCCCATTAGGGGCCAGGAAGGCTCAGTCACTAAAGGGAAAGGTACAGCCTGCCCAGACCAATGGTCAAGGGCAGGAAATTCAGAATGGACTCTAAGATCATAACCCAGAACAGCAGCCTAGGCAGCAGCAAACAAGGAGAGCCTGGTGAGCAGAGAAGACAAGGATTCAGGCAGGAGATCATAGTTAGGTGTGGATGAGCAGCTGCAAATCTAGAGGAGCAGTATCAGGGGGCGGCGGGGGGCTGCGGGGGGAAAGGAAGAAACAAGTGTGGAAATTAAATTTTTAAAGATATATGGAAGTAACCATCATAGGAAAAAGCAGAACATGGTAGGATTCCTTACATAACAGTACTGTTTTCATTTTAAATTATATGGGTGCAGGGATTGTGTATGGAAACAGAACATGACATTGTCAGCGAGGCTACCTGTGCATATCTGGTTCTGTAGAATATCAAGAAAACCTTTGCTCCAACCAGGAAGTAGCTGAGATGTTTCATTCTGTGATATTAAGGGGCTATCTTACCCTAAAATTGCAGGCAGAAGTAGGGTCATGCCCACTCCTAATTACAGAGAGCAGGCTGGAAAGGGGATTCATTCAGATCTGATTTTGTTCTTGAAAGAAATAAACAAAGGAGAAAGAGATGGTTTCCAGGAGGAATAATGAGTTTGCATTTTGTTGTGTTAATGTGAAACTGACAGCAGAACATTGAAGGAAAATTCTCTACTATTTAGCTGAAGGAGGATAACAGCTGGAATTCTAGATTTTGGAGTCATACATAAGCTGATAAATGAAGGTGAGTAGGGGAGGCATTGTTGCTTATCAGCAGGAGTCACAACTGATATTTACATGAAATTGTTTCTGTTACCTCCCCTTTGAGGGTGCTGACTCATTTCACTCAAAGGACAGCATGATGGCTATGGAAGACTTTGGCCTCTGCTGGACTTGAGCATAATTAGATGGACAGCTATCGAGGTTTGTGAATTGCAAACCCATCTGGAAGCGTGACATGGATTTAAAAAGAGATCTATCGCAAAGAGGTGGCAGGCCAGAGCTTAGTGGCTGACTGGTCATCAGCAACCACTAGCCATATGCTTAATAAAGCAGAATTTATTGTTCCATCAGTCACTTGAGTTAAGACTGGCTCATGTCAGCCTTTGAAAAATCAGGGAGATGTGGCTGAAAAAGATTCTCTCTTGAGGTTTCAGTTATTTTCTGGTTGCTATCATAGCATCCTTATCCTGGCCTTTCACATCGTATCCAGGAAACTTCTACCCTTATTTCAGCCTAAACTACAGAGGCAAAATAAAAATAAAAAAAATAATAAGATAAAACCAGTCCAAAATATTCTGTGGGGAAACTGCTTTGGAATAAAGATTTTCCTTATTTATATGCATTGATTTATAAAATGTTTGAATTTAGAGTACAGTGGCCAAACTCTTGAAGTACTCTTTTTTTTTTCACTGAGCCAACTCTAGTGCCATTAACCATAGGTGAACGATGGGGTGGGTATGACATGGAAATGCAGAGACAGCTCTGGGTCCATTGGCTTGGTGATAGCAAGAATGAGTGTGTTCCATGCCAGCCCTGTTGAAACGCACCCAAGTTTGGAATGACAATTTAATATAAGCAGCCAAACATGGACTTAGTCCAACCTCTAATGTCCTACTAAAGCTGTGTGATGGCTCATAAAGATAGCTCTGTCTCTAGGAATTTTATGGACTAAAGCAGTGTGTTGAAGTGATAAATAGCACCCCCAATACCTCCATTAAGAGCTATGTCTATATTGCTTTGGACCACCAGGCAGCAGAAAGAAAAGTCCAGCAAAGGGGAATTAAGTATGAAGTCTGTATACTTCTTCTCCTTCTCATTCTGCACGAGCCCATTTTTTTTAAATCTTCAAAATGGAAAGAAAAAGTTCCAATAAACAAATGAAAGAATATTATGGTATTCAATTGTTTTGAGTAGGCATTTTCCACTGTCGTTAATGTCCCTTCTGTAACATTTCATGATTCCTGACATGTTTCTTTCAGAATTTACCGCCACGTACCCATACTTCCTAAACATCTTTAAATTTAAATTCAAATATTTAGAAATATATGACACACTGGGTTTCCTTGTAGCACTAGTTTCTGGGGAGCTCAGAGCTAAATTCAGTGATAAATTTCTTATCCCAAGTGCTAGATACATGCTGTTCTGCCTTTTTTTTTTTATCTATGTTTGCCCTCCTTTAAAAAAATCTCTATTACAAGTATAATTTGGCAAGTTTTTAACCTCTCAATATGGGGTTAAATTAAAGAAAATCAAGAAATAATCATCAGCTGTTTATTCCCATTTGAGTATTTTTCCCAGTGCAGCCTGGTTTCATTGAGTGGGTCACATTAATGCTCAATATATTGTCTTTCAAGTGAGCTTACTATGGGATCTTGTTCCTATTTATTCTAAAGTAGAAGGGGGTAGATAGACAATGGTAAGATAGAGAAGGTGAGGTATGGGAGGAACAAGGGAAAAAATCTATAGTTTTATGAACAAGTAAATAAAAATAAAAGTATGTTTGAGTAATTTTATCAAATACTTTGAAGTTCTTTATCTCTCTGGAATTTTACACACTTCCTCACCATTAGTATTAATTAGTGAGAAGCTAATAGAAGGAATTTATGGGGTCACAGAAAAAATGATGCCTTATAGAATTTTGATCATATGGAAGACCCATTGAGGCAAATATCAAAATTACCCTGTAGGTAATTAAATGTATTTTGACTCTTTATTTGGTCTTAGATACTGATGTGTTTTATTTTTTATCCAAATCCTTTTGCTCTTTGCAATTTGGGGATCATTATAATATGTTTCAGGTATCATAAGTTACCATCAACTGTAAGATTTATAACTGCTAATGAAATCATAGGGTACCCAACCAAATGAACTTCTGGATTGGGCTGTAACTGGTGACTTGGAATGAAAATTGCTCAGTGAAATTATGAATGCATTTGTTCAATGGGAGAAAAAAATTACAAAAATGTGCTGATTTCTCTGAATGCCTATGACTAAAATTTTATTCATAGTCTCCCTGAGATAGAAGAACCCATATTCTTTTTGCTGAAATTTTAAAGTAGAAATTGTAGACATATTGGGATTGTTTATTCCATAGAATAAAGAAGATGATGGTCAAGAAATGAATTGTATATTTTGAAATATCTGTGTCCTAAAGAATAACAAAGTACCCACATCCTTAGTATCAATTTTCATTTGTCCTGGCTGATAGGAAAAATCCAATGAAAAAGGACTGATGAAATATTGATGCTTATCAATAGTTGCTTTTTTTCTTCATTCAATTTCTTACTTATTTCATTGCTGAAATACTGTAATTCCTCCTGAGGTCTAACACCAACTGAGCTTAGGATCTCTTCATTCTGATTGAAGTAACTTTTCAAATTCATCAAATAAGGAGGCTCAGTTTCCAATAATTGGCCTTTTTTTTTTTTTACTAAGTTGATTGATTTAGTATTCCTTTCAGGGTCATTTTAAAAAAGCATAGCTGTGGTACTCACAATCTCTGTATATTTAACAGGTCTTATTGAAATCTAATGCTTGAAAACAAAAATGGTCATCTCTAAGGAGCATGGGAAACTATACAAAGCCAATTCATTTCTTCATTTAATTATTTAACGAATACTTTTTAAATACCTACTGAGCTTACAACTATGAACTTAGAACTATAAACTAGTCAGAACTATTATCTCTTTTGTTCCTTACGCTATGACTAGGAACCGGTGGGTGACTACCATGTTACAGTGTCCTCATACAAGGCAAGGAGGTGCCATGGGAGAACATGAGCAGGACATGTCCTTAATTCACACTGGAGTTTGCATGAAGGCAGAGAACAGACCAGGCTTCCCAGAATGACCAAAGCAGCCAGAGGAAATGGGGAGAGACTGATGCAACAAATACATGACCGATTTTCCACTGTATCAAAAAACAAAAATGAAAAAGAAGAGGAAGAAGAGGAGGAGGAGAAGGAAAGAAAGGAAGAGTAGGAGGAGGAAGAGGAGGAGCAGGAGGGAAAAATCTATGATTTCCATGGCAAAAATCTGAGAGAAGTCTCATCCAATGGTCTCTCTCTCTCTCTCTCTCTCTCTCTCTCTCTCTCTCTCTCTCTGTCTGTTTAGCAGGAAACAGTGGTACAATCACATCCTAAGAGTGATAAAGAAATATGAGGTGGGGAAATCCCAGCAGGGAAGGTTGTCTGAGGGAGATAGAAGGTTTGAGAAAAGTAAAGCAAATTTGAAACAGCTGCTAGAAAGAACCAGCGAGAGCACCTTAGAAAATATAATAGAATTGCCAAGAGCACTGAGGGGCCAGTAAGACTAGAGATAACGACCTTTTAGAGGCATCATTTCCCATAGTTCTGTGATGCTGACCAGCAGGACTCCACTGCCCAGTGTAGATACAGAGGAAATGGAGAGATGGATGACTGAGTGAGGGTTTTGTTAGGCTGGAGTGTTAAAATAATCACAGGCAAAGAGTGAGTTCAGAGCATAAACCAGGCAGTCTCACCAGGACAAGAAAAACTGAAGTCTGGGTGAGACTGGTGGAGGGGTGCAGGGTACTGTGAGTCTCAGCAGGGCCGTCAAATCTAAAGAGTGACTCATTAAGAGGGCTGAGAGGTAAGAATTGGTGGGGGTCAGCATGTGAATTTACACTTGGTAGGAAAGCAGTTCCTGATGATGACACAGCACGGTGTGTGGCTAAGAGAACAGATGGCGTAAGTGAAGTCCAGGTAAAGGTCTGTGGAGGAGGAGCTCTGGATGCCAGGGGAGATATCCATGCAGGTGTGGGAGTCGCATGGGAGGATGTTAGGATGTGAGGTGTGATAGAAGACTATGAACCCTGTGTTAGGCTCACTAATGAACTGACAACAGGATCAGATCGGATGTCTATCACAGAAGCAGGGTTTTAAAAAGATACTGGAGGAATGACAGTAAGGAAAGCTGGGTGAATACCAATTCCACCCGCTGCCCTGTGCTGGGAAATGAGCAGCTTCCCCTAGAGAAGGTATCAGTGACTCACTGTCCTCAGAGGAGAGCCTCCAGGAAGAAAGGTAAAGAGTTGAAGATTTAGCCCTAGACCGTGTGGCTCAGGTGGTTGAGTGTTGTCTTGTGCACTGAGAGGGGGCTGGTTTGATTCCGAGTCATGGCACATGCCCAGGTTGCAGGCTTGATACCCGGTAGGGGGCATGCAGGAGATAGTCAATTGATATTTCTCTCTCATCAATGTTTCTCTCTCTCCCTTCCTCTTTCTAAAATCAATATTAATAATAATAAAAGAGCTGAATATTTAGACATGAAGAAATGCTATGACTTGCCCAGAGTCACCAAATCAGGCACTGCCCATGTTCCTTGGTACCGAAAATGCTAGTACTTGCCCAGGGCTTCCTACTGCTAGTACCTGCGCCTCTCTGCCAAGGGCTTTCTGTGACTGCAGGGAGGTGCTCTCCCCACCATTATGCAGGGTACATGGAAGGGGTGGGGAGATTTATGCCCCCAGGATCAACCTTTAACAAATAATGAAAGGAGGTAGTGGATACATGCCCTAGGTTGCTTTGTACCCAGATAGGACAACTCTAAGGTATGCTCTATACACTTTACCCAAGTCCTCAGAGGGACTGAGCTACAGTTGTCCACACTTGCTCCTTAGTGCAGCCTGTAATGGTTTCCTTCCCTTGCCTATCTCCTGCCCCCACTCTCTTAGCTTCCTGGGGTTGGGGTTGCTGGATAAAGCACTGGATGCCCAACTACATTTGAATTTCATATAAACAATAACTTATTTTTTACTGTAAGTATGTACCAAATACTACATGTGACATAACTTACACTAAAACTTTTTTTTGATTACTTGAAATTCAAATGTAGCTCTTGAATCTTTACAGTAGTTCCCTTTATCCTCGGGTGGTTTTTTTTTTGTTGTTGTTTTTTAAATATATTTTTATTGATTTTACAGAGAGGAAGGGAGAGGGATAGAGAGTTAAAAACATAGATGAGAGAGAAACATGGATCAGCTGCCTCCTGCACATCCCCTACTGGAGATCGAGCCCGCAACCAAGGTACATGCCCTTGTCTGGAATCAAATCCGGGACCCTTCAGTCTGAGGGCCAACACTCTATCCACTGAGCCAAACTGGTTAGGGCCTTGGTTTTGTTTTTCACAGTATTAGTTACCCTTAGTAAACCATGGTCTGAAAATATTAAATGGAAAATTCCAGAAATAAACAACTCATAAGTTTTAAATTGTGTGCCATGCTGAGCAGTGTGATAAAATCTCCTGCCACCTGGGATGTGAAATCATCCCTTTGCCTAGCATCACTACACTGTATACAATCCCCACCTGTTGGTCATTTAATAATCCTCTTGGTTATCAGATCAGCCGCCGTGGTATCACAGTGCTTGTGTTCAAGTAAACCTCATTTTACTTAATAATGGCCCAAAGGGGAAGAGTAGTGATGCTGGCAATTCGAATATTCCAAAGAAAAGCTGTAAAGTGCTTCCTTTAAGTGAAAAGGTGAAAGCTCTCTACTTCAGCAAAGAAAAAATATTGTATGATGAGCTTGCTAAGATCTACGATAAGAACAAATCTTCTATTAGTAAAATTGTGAAGAAGTAAAAAGAAATCTGTGCGTCTTATTGTCAGACCTTACGCTATAAATCCTCTGGCCACAGCACATGCTATGTGCTTTATTAAGATGGAAATGGCACTAAATTTGTGGGTGGAAGATATGAACAGAAAATGTATTCCCATGGATGGTAACATGTTGCCCCAAAAAGCATTGAGCCTATACAAAGACTTCAGCAAGGGATCCTCTGAAATGAGTGAAACCGACCCATTTACTGCAAGTAAGGGATGCTTACACAGATTTAGGAATAGGCTGGGACAAAAAATGAAAAAAATTATTGGAGGAGAGAAAGAAGAAGGGAATAAAGGAGAGAGAGAAAGAGAGAGAGAAAAAACATTCACATGACTTTTATTACAGTATATTGTGATGATTGTTCTATTTTATTTTTAGTTATTGCTGTTAATCTATCACTATGCCTAATTTATAAATTAAACTTTACCATATAGGAAAAACATAGATATATAGGCATCCACTGGGGTCTTGGAGGGTAGTCCCTGAGGATAAGGGAGAACTGCTGTGTTTGCTAATTTGGAAATCCATCTGGGATTGCTTTCCAAAAAATCTACTGTATTTGTATCCTTGCCTTGGGGTCTGCTTCTGATGGGGCCCAAACAAAGACAGTGAAAAACTATCCTGGAGGAATAAACTTTGAAGAAGAAAAGAACAAACTTCCGAAGCAACATTCTACTGCAAGATTCAAATCAGGTTGAAAAGATCAAGGGCTGGTGCTCTGATACCAGCTATAAACTAGGTACTGGGAAAAGGCCCCACATCAGCTTCAGCACATTGAGTCCAATGAGTAGAAGCCATCATCTCATCAGGAAAGCACCTGTTATCCGCTCACCTTCATCAAGCTTAGTGCCATGTATCATTAGTATAGCAGTGCTGTGATGCTGCTCTATGGATTCCATCACCAAATGTCCTAACTGTCTATCACTGAAGAGCCTCTTTTTCAATAAAAGGATATAACTGAGTAGGGAAATGAGTAGCCATGCATCCCTGGTGCTTCCCTTGACCCGCTACTTCCCAGCAATAGGTTGGGCTAGATTACATCAGCGTTGAGGCTCTCAGATGCATTATTATTAATGAGCTTTCCAACTGAGGCTTGTTTGTTAATAATTTAATTAAAACCCCAAGTGTTTACTTGTTGCTGTTCCTCCTGAGAGATCCCTCTGCAAATTCTGGGTAGGAACTAATTCACCCATTCACCCCAATAACCGCCAACGTTTTCCAAGCTGATATTTACTGAGCCCTGATTCCTTATTTCCAGGAAACTCTCCAAGCCTTAATGGAGGTGTGGTTTCATTTCTCATCACTGTAAAAATAAGCCTTTCAGAACATCTGCTTCTCCTCGGCATGCCTGGTGATTTCTTTGTCTTGAATTTCAATAGCAGTTCAGTTTGTTTATTACTCTTGTTCATATGCAGCGAATACAAATTGTTGGTGCTAATGGAAGGTTGCGTTCAATTCAGGTAGAAAACTTGTTCAAGTATTGAACAAAACTGTTGGTTTATGAATATGTGGTAACTTCTCTGGATATTTTAAATGATATCCCTCCGATGCTATCTAATTTGCACATTCACACTATTATTATTTTAATGTAATAGTGGGCTCTTTCATCTCAGTCATAGATAGCGACAATCTGTGGCAGTATCAGCAAACCTGAAGGCTGCCAACAGCACTCAAGTCACTGGGGAATGCAGTGAAGTTCACTTTAAAGAAAATGATGCTCACTTTTCCATGCATTCCGCAGAGCTCCTTTTGATTTCCACGTTGAGCCTATTGACTTCAAAGTGTCCTTTCAGGATCACTCAGAAAGCCAGACAGCCATTGTGTCCCCATTCCTTGACTTTGCTCCATGCCCGGCACTTGTTTGAAATCTGTGGGATGCTGGCTAGAAGAAGCAGCTCAATAGGCGGCAGAGAGACACAAGTGTCTGGTCTCAAACCTCCTTTCTGGAATGATTACAAAACCAAGTAGAGACTGGGGAACTGGGTCTCATCTTGCCAATGAGACATATTCTGAAATGAGTCCTCAGATCCAGCATGGCAGGAAAATGGCTACAAAGGAAGGTACTTCATATAGGGTGCTCACATCTCTCTCCCCTGCCTGCGCTAGCTTCACCATTTTAAATATTAGACAGACACCAGTTTGGGGAAAATAATCTCCTGATGTACACGTTAGTGAATTGCTTGAATATAGATGAGAGATCAAGGTGGATGAAGATAGCTTTCAGAATTAGCTTTCATCTCACTTCTGATTGGAATGGGTGAATGGCAGAAAGCCTGCACAGAGAGTTCTAAGGGGCCCAAAAGGATGCACAGAATGCACTGAGCTTCCTCCTATCTGCTTTCCTAGGCCAGCATTGTTCTGATAATAAGGACCAGATGATTTTACTATTAATGAACAACTCAGGCCAGTATGTAACTTCCTGAGGCCAGCCTGAAGACCCCTAGTGCTGTTGTTCCTTTTCCTTGGTCTAAGTGGTGGATCCTACAAGATATTTGACCATGGCTCAGTAACAACACAGGTGATCGCAGGAGGGGGCCACAGTGACAGGCATCCCAGGTGCACCACCCAGTTAGCTGTCTCAAATTTAGCTTTATAATTAATATCACTTAACTATTAAATGCATTCTGAGCCATTTTTATGTCATCTAGTGTCTAGACCAGCCGTGGGCAAACTACCCGCAGGCCGCCGGATCCGGCCCGTTTGAAATGAATAAAACTAAAAAAAAAAAAA
>NW_005360124.1:3267658-3276454 GCF_000412655.1 Myotis brandtii | reverse complement strand
TAATGATGTTTACTTTGAATTTATATTAGTTCACACAAACACTCCATCCATGCTTTTGTTCCGGCCCTCCGGTCCAGTTTAAGAACCCATTGTGGCCCGCGAGTCAAAAAGTTTGCCCACCCCTGGTCTAGACTATGCTTAGATAACATGAGAGCAAATGACTGAAACAGGAACACATTCAGACAAAGCAGAAATTTATCATTCTGTTTCATGGAATTCAAAAATCCATTTAAAAATTAATTTTTCTTTATCACTTGAAGTAGCTGGGCATACCAGTGGTTGCCAAGATGAAAGCTTTGTCACGATGCTAAAATCTTCAGACCACACATTTGTATCCTTCATGCTGTCCCACCTTCGTAAGATTTTGGGGAAGACCTCAGTTGAAAAGTAAGAATTCACAGGCAGCTCCCACAAGGCTTTCTGGACCTCACTTGCCACTGTTTGTAGAACATGCTGGGAGCTTGTTGTTGCTACACAGTTTTTTTTTCCAAAGACCCCGGGCAAGGGTCACATCATTTTAATCTGGGCAATGACTCTTTTGAGCAAGTCCCAGATAATGTTAGTGATTTACAAAAGCTTTTATCAGCCTCCTGATGGCTTTTACAGAGTGGAACACTACATGACCCACGCGGTTTGTTTTCATTTACAAAGGTGCAGGGGCTTTGAATTTAAAAATGGAACGTTTTCTTCTCGTGCCAAATGTAAACAATTTAACATCCATTTCCCATCCAGCTATTTTGCCAGTTCAAAAGAGTTTATATGAATCTTATCTGTATTATATTTCCTGCTGATTGGCAGTGCCTCCTTCTTTAGCTGGGAAGCCAAAAATGTGCTGGCTCAGATTTGAACAGGAAAGGAATAACAAAGAAAACTGGGAAATAAATGTAATGAGTGGTTACGGGGTGCTGAAAACTATACTTATCGTTTCTTATTCTCGCAGAGTTGGTGCTGCCATATTGATTTATGCCTGGGAAGTCTTTCATGGAAACACACAACAAAAGCTTCAGATTATTTTGTCAACAAGAAAACACAGTTTACCTTATCTTCAAAGTCCCCATCTATTCCTGATTTGAGTGGTTCCATATTCCTTGCTTGCGGAGATCTCTCTGAGCCCTGGAGGAGATTTGTGCTGGATACAGTAATTCACTATGAAAGATAAAAGCCCCCAGAATGTCACCATGCTGCTTCCCAAGGCCAGCTGAATGATTCTGTGGGGACCAAAGGGGGTCCAGAGAGTGAAAAAGTACTGCGGCTCTTCCAGGCCGACTTACAGTCAGTTTATTGAACCCTTGAGAGCCATTTTTCCCCCTTCCAGAATGTAAAAGACATTTATTTGGCCTATTGTTTGAAGGCTTAAGTCTCTTTCTCACATTCAAGGTCTGGGCAATTGAAAAGGAGAGGAGGGAAAGAACAAAATCAGCCGTCTAGACATTTCCTAGTGGAGTATCAGGTTTATAAGCCATTTTCCTGGCCTTGTCCGAATCACACATTATGAACTGAGATAAAATGCTAGATCATAAACTTGGGCCCTATTGTAAGGAAGACGGGCAAGAGTTATGGTTTTCTTTCAAAAGTCACACATTGCATTTTTCTTCAAGGTCACATTAATTTCTGTTAATGGCCCTCCTCTAGCCGCCCTTTCCAGAAATGTTCTCATTTGCTCTTGGCTTCCAACCCCCACATTCCCTTACACTCCTCAACCTATACTGCACCCCCAATGTCCTCTCCACCCACAAGTCCCAATTTAATTAGACTTACAAAGTATGTGGGGAGTGAGTCAGTTTTCAATAAATACCCTGATTTTCCTATCAATTGACATCATGACTGTCTCCATCATTTAACATTTGGGTGCTCATATTAATGATGAGATGTAATGTAAGGGAACTTTAGTAGTGATTGAAGAGGGATAGAGGTAGATGCACTTCCAGAGCCTCTCTAGGCAAGATGGGTGCAATAGAAAGAGCATTACAGGAATCCCAGGTTCAGGTCCTTGAGTAACCTTTCTGAGCCTCCATATTGCTCATCAATAAAACGAGGCCATGGAGCCTGATAATGTAGAAGGGGTCTGATTCTCAAAAGGTTTTTTTAAACTTTTAAGCTTTGCATTTCCAGGAAGCTGACTACATCCCTGAAAATTACTTTCTGGCATTAGATGCCCTTGCTATGAGGACCATAAAGTGTTTTACCAGAATCCACATGTACTGATCTTCATACTGCTATCTTAAATTTGTCGATTGCTATTGCTTCACCAAGTGTTTGTCCACCAACTAACTTCTCACTCATCATTCAACACACCAGTGCGCTGAGTGACAGCACCAGCTGCCATGTGTGGTATAGTGACATTCTGAAGAGCAAATGGGATGGTGCAATAACTAGTAAACTAAACCTCAGCAGCCAGGAATAATGGACATTTGATAGAAGTTTCTTAGCCTCCAATTCTTTTCTTTACACCATGATACATGCTTTCTCTCTCTCTCTCTCTCTCTCTCTCTCTCTCTCTCTTCATACAAAAAAAACAAAACAGAATACTAACTTCCTGTTCCTGTATTTGCATATGGTTTCCATTTGAAAGGTCATCAGTTATTTGGACAATGATAACAAGATATTTCATTAAAAAGTAATCTCCAAATATTGACCAACTCCAGAGATGGAATACTCTCATTAAGTTCATTTGATGATATGCAGTGTATGTAGTTAAAATTGAAGGAGGAGGCATACTGATTCCTCAGCCTCAGTAACCCAGCCTAAAAACACCTTGAGATAGATTATGTTTTAGGAAGGTCCAAGTTTATTTAAATGATATACATAAATATGTACATTTTGCTTGTTACAAAGATACTAGTCCTAGAGCAGTATTGCCTGGCTCAAATTAGATGTTCAAAGAATATCTATTAAAGCAATGAGTTGATAAATGAACAAGTCATCTTTACATTAATATATATTGCACTGGTAACCGAATGATGAATGGTGGTTATTGTGGAACCTACTTCACCAAAGATGGAGAAATACTATCATTGGGTCTCATACAATATCTTTCTTTGCATGTTTGTTTACTTCCTCAAGGGCAAACCATTAAGCATATTAGGCACTTACATTATTTGGGCATCTTTGAGATTTGAAACTGTATAGAGCTCTGTCCTATAGTGAAGCCTATTAAATAGATAATTTGATGCTTCATTCGCATCCAATAGAGACAACTATTAGGTTCCTTGAGGCTGGACATTGGCTGGGCCAGTGCTCTAGAGCTAAGAACATATTGAGTTTTCCTTGGTATAAATGAGGGAGTGGGGCCCACATGATCTGCAGGTTCCCTCATGGGGTAAACATCTTATGGTTCTGTGAAAGCAGCAACTGTGTTCACAGAATGGCTTTGTCCAAGATAATATTCAGTGGATAAAAATGATAGCATTATCAGTGGTTTTCTTTGAGTCTTGGGATTACTTATGTTGTAACTTTTAACTTATGATTTAAACTTTTCTTTATCAGAATACTTTTTATAATAAACATACATGATTTTATAATAATATAAAACAATATAAAGTCCTTTCAATTTTGAGAAGGAAAAGAAGCCCTTATTCTAGGAAGGTAACAAGGACAATAAGGTCTAGAGCCTTGTTGTTAAGACTTTAGCCCACAGATTTGTAGACCCCCATCCAGAGATTCTGATTCAGTAACTCTGGATGGTGCCTGGGAACCTGCGTTTTTAACAAGCTCCAGGATCACACTTTGAGGAACCTGAGTCTAACAGTTAAACATATAGACAGCAATCCTACCAAACATTTTTCCTTTCAGAATTATGAGGGAAAATTTCTGTATCAAAACCTATGTAACCCAAGAAGCATCTAGGGCTAAAGAATTATCAAAAGGCTCAGCTCCACTGGAAAAGTGTGCTTCCACCCCAGATGGGACTTGAATGAACCTGGAATTATGAGCTCACCATCTCAGTCTAATCTATTTGGACCTGGGTCCCCTGGACCCTCTCAAATTGTGCCTGACATCACTGTTATCTAACATCAGGTGTGAATCAAGGGACACCGGAGTTTTGGTAGTAGACCATGCCCTCAGTAACAAAATTATGGGTCATCCCTTGGCAGCGGACTAGCTGGTCAGTCAACTTAATTGACTGTTTTATCACCAGGTTTCATTTTAAATGTTAAGAAAGAAAAACCCACAGAGAAAGACAGAAAGAAATGGCTCCTAAGAGCTCTCAATACTAACTTATTAAGGGTTAAATCTTGTGTAAATTACCTGCCTTTTAATTAAAAGAATAACAACTGAAAATAAATACCCAGTTAATTATGATTTTATTGCTTTGACCACATTGCGGAGGTCTAAATGACAGAAGAAAAGCAAAATGAATCTTCCAACCACAAAATGCCTTCAATTTCTAAGTCTTCATTCTAGAAGCAGCACTTACACTAATATCTATGGAGTGTTTACTCAGTGCCTGTTATGAACAGATTGTTTGTGACCCCACCATAGTTCATATTTTAAAGCCCTGACCCCCAAAGTTGATGGTGTTTTAAGAAGGGACTTTGGGAGGTAATTGGAGTTAGGTTAGGTCATGAGGATAGAGCCCTCTTGATAGGGTTAGTGGTCCTTATCAGAAGAGAAAGCTCAGGCTCTCCATGAGCAGAAACTGAGGAAAGGTCATGTGAGAACACAGGGAGGACTTGGCCATCTGCAAGCCAGGAAGAGAGCTGTCATCAGGAACCATAGTGGACAGCACCTTGATCTTGGACTCCCCAGCCTCCAGAATGTTGAGAAACAAATTTCTGCTATGTAAGCCCCCCAGTCTCTGGTGTTTTGTAATGGCAGCCCAAGAAGACCAAGACCGAGCCTTAACTGCATTACCTGACTTAGTCACCTCCACACGGTCACTTTAAATAAGAGACCTCAAAATCTTTAAATGTTTTCAGGGTCAGTGTCACTTTGGCAAAAGTGTTCTTTCTTAATTTGCCATAGGACAGTGGTTTTTAACCTTCCTAATATCGCGACCCTTTAATACAGTTCCTCATATTGTGGTGACCCCCAACCATAAAATTATTTTCGTTGCTACTTCATAACTGTAATTTTGCTACTGTTATGAATCGTAATGTAAATATCTGATATGCAGGATGTATTTTCATTGTTACAAATTGAACATAATTAAAGCATAGTTATTAATCACAAAAACAATATGTAATTATGTATGTGTTTTCGATGGTCTTAGGCGACCCCTGTGAAAGGGTCGTTTGACCCTGTGAAAGGGGTCACAACCCACAGATTGAGAACCACTGCCATAGGCTGATAGCTAAAGAATCATGTTACATATTTCAGATGCTGTATGTGTGTACTTGGTCTTAGGCGACCCCTGTGAAAGGGTCGTTCGACCCCCAAAGGGGTCGCGACCCACAGGTTGAGAACCGCTGCCATAGGCTGACAGCTAAAGAATCATGTTACATATTTCAGATGCTGTGTGTGTGTACACACCTCTGCAGGCTTGCCTAGGGTAGGCAAAGGTGTGTTTGTAAGTACAGGTGCCTGAGGTAGGGCAGGTATGTGGACCCAATTTATTTAGTGGCTAATTACTCCCTTTTTCCTTTTAAGAGATTCTGTCTTTACATTTTCCCAGAAGGGAAAAAAGGAGGGGGAAAGGAAGTGGAAAGGAAAATAACCAAGAACGAAAACAGAAGTAAGAGGAGAGAAAATGATGTGAATAAGGGAGCAGGATTTAGAAAGGAAGAAATGGACGAGAGTCATCGGGAAACCCTGCTTTCCCTGCCCTTCCCTCTGCTCTTTCTCCAGATCCCCAGGCTGCTGCCAGACCTTCCCCCACAGGCCTCATTTACTCACTCCCTAGCCCGCATGTGGAGGCTTTCAACTCATTCTCCCAGCTCCACCCCAACACTCCAGCTAGAATCAGAAATCAAAGAAAAAATTATGTCCCCATCATTAGTATTGCACCAAGAGGGTAATTAAAGAAAACACAAAAACCTACAAGGGATTTCCAACATTTACCAATGTGGGTGATGAGTGCATGGCTCCTTGTAGCCCTTCTATCTCCCTCCAAGCTCTGGAGTGGGAGCCCTATTTAAGTGTATGCAGAATGGATACCAGCAGCCCCCTTCAAACTGAATTCAAAACTGCCCATTACACGTCACCCCATTATGCATTCCATTCTTTCCAGGGTTTGGTGAGAGGATGCACATTGCTGAGGAAACAGAGGCCTTTAGGGTACAGTAGATTTCAAAACGCAATTAAAATAAACTCTTCAAGTGGAAATGTAAAAGGCACTTGTATTTGATTAAAGCCTTTGGCCTTATCAACTGCAGAGTGCTCCATTACAAGGTCATTAGCAACCCGACTTCCACAATGGGCAGCAGGCGTCAGCTGCACAAAACAAACAGGGGCCCCAAACACCACAATAACTCCCTGTACCTGTTCTTGTTTGCTTGCTGAGCCCTCCAACATTGGGAGTTGCTGAAATATATAAAAGCGTAACAGCTTGAGTCAATATTTGCCAGCCTAAGCGAGTGATTTTATTTAGTGAGAAACTGAACCCCTTTGAATAAATACATCTCCTTGCAGGCAGGCACTGAAGGAAGGGCTAAAGGCAGAACTGGATCTGGGGCTGGTGCTCTGAGACTTCAGAGGTTCCTGCAATCCTCTACCTCCTGGGGTAAGGGACATGGCGTCCGGTCCAGATGCATGGCACCCAGTCAAGGGGCAAGTTGGGAAAATTCCACCCTTAGGCTGCACTCTATTCTAGACTAAGAGTTCTCATCAAAATCACCTGCAGGGCTTGATAAAACACTGGCTGCTGGACCCAGAGGTGGATCCAATAAGTCTGGGGTGGGGCCTAAGAATTTGCATTTCTAACAAGTTCCCAGAGGACTTTGCTGCTGCTGATTCTGGGACCTCACTTTGAGAACCACTGGTCTAGACCAGCTCTGTGCAGCAGAAATGTAATGCAAGCTACATGTGTAACTTTAAATTTTCCAGGAGCATGTTAAAAAAATACACAGGAACTGAAGTTTCATAGCATATCCAAAAGGTAATGGATAAAAAATATAATCAATGTAAAACTTATTAATGAGGTACTTCACATTTTTTTTTACTAAGTCTTCAAATTTCATTATGTATTTTATACCTTATAGCACATCTCATTTTGGACTAGCCACAATTCAAGAGCTCAATAGCCACATGGGGCTAGACGCAGCCGTGGGCAAACTACGGCCCGCGGGCCGGATCCAGCCCGTTTGAAATAAAAAAAACTAAAAAAAAAAAAAAGACCGTACCCGTTTATGTAATGATGTTTACTTTGAATTTATATTAGTTCACACAAACACTCCATCCATGCTTTTGTTCCGGCCCTCCGGTCCAGTTTAAGAACCCACTGTGGCCCTCGAGTCAAAAAGTTTGCCCACCCCTGACTTGCTCCAGTGCTGCTGGCTTTACTTTATTTCCTTAAACACACCAAGCTCATTCCACATTCTGGCTCTTGAACTTACTGTGCCATATGCCTGAACTTCTCACACGTTTTTGGATAGTAAGCTCCTACTCACCATTCAGCTAGTACTTTTGTGACGATGCTAAGTCGCCACCTCCCCACTCTGACTCCCACTCCTCTACTCTTGCTTCTTACCCTGAGTTATTTTCTTCACAAATTATTGGAGTTCTTTTTGTTTGTCTCCTATCACTACAGTAACAACATGAGAAGAAACTTCATCTTGTTTTTTGTCATATCCCTTGAGCTACTTTTAACCGTGAGTAACATGTAGCACACATTTAATACAACCTTATTGGATGAATGAATGAATGAATGAATGAAGTTAAGCTTTGAACCCAAATCCACATTTTGACCACCAACATGCCACAAGTTGTAATTGAATTCTTAAGATGGATCCAGCACCTGGTTAGACATGGTGCGGAGTACAAGGGAATAATATCTAGTCTCTCCTTTTAAGATCTTTATAACTAAGTTGTGACACCAGACTCATTTGTACTTGAGATAACAAATAACACACCTACGTGCTGGGTGAAGGGAGTGGCATCAGAGGGCATCAGCATGCAGATGAGAGTGGTCAGTGAGCACCCAGGTGGTCCTCAGAGACTTGCTAGTTGAGTTGACTGGAGGCTTAAATGGTAGATACAGTTTACAGTGGGGGGCATGGGGGGTGGTGAAGGCCATCAGGTTCTTGGGTAAGACCTAAAATCGGGTGAATTTACCCAAGCATGAGTAACAAATGACAAGTATTTGAGGGCATTCCAGGCTGGCGACATTTGTTAGATCCTTTTGTCTAGAAAGTAACTCACTCATTACATACAAGTATAATTTTGTGAGAAAACAAGGCCAATAAGGCAAAAGAAGAGGAGGAAAAGGGTGAGTGAGGTTTCTAGTTTTTGACTTATGGTTGTGGTTGGGGAGGGGTGGACCAGGATCTTGCACACAGTGAATGTCAGGTATTGGGCATTATATATACTCCGGTACAGGGCGGCATAGACCATCTCTAAGAGTTTCTCAGAGGGCCATAGCTGCCCCCTATGTGGACTGCCCCTCAGAGGGGACCCCAATAAAGTGTAGAGCAAGGAGATTCCTGAGAACTAGGTCACTAGCTAATGAAGATGACTTCCTATGCTCAAAATGAACAAGTATCCGTCCATTCATTTGTCCATACATGTATTCCACAAGCAGGTTCTCTACACCAAGTATCATGCAAATTGCAGGGTAAGTAAGGGTTCATTTTCTTAAGAAATTCACGGTCTATCCACAAAGAAAACCACATGCTATTAAGACTTTATGACACAATATGC
>NW_005360124.1:3254215-3266595 GCF_000412655.1 Myotis brandtii | reverse complement strand
CCAGCAGGGGGCAGATGCTCAATGTAGGAGCTGCCCCCTGGTGGTCAGTGCACTCCCACTGGGGGAGCGCCATTCAGCCAGAAGGGCTAATGGCAGCTAGCAAGCACAGTGGCGGTGGTGGAAGCCTCTCCCGCCTCCACCACAGCCCCCCCCCCCCAAGTGCATGAATTTCGTGCACCGGACCTCTCATTCTAATATATTTGTATTTGTTTCCAGCACAAATACCAATGAATAAAAAAGAAAATTGGTCACACAATTAGCCATTAAATGTCCCAATATGAATAATTATAAAATAAAGTTAAAATAGAGTCAGGAAATCCTGTCTCCTTCATGAAAACTCATCAAGACTAATAAGAAGAGAAGAGACAGTTTTTCCTACCAGCATTGTGCTTTCTCCTGCAGCTCACAGGGCTGCCTCAGTTACTAGGGGACTGCATTGCTTATATACCTAATGAATGCTTTGGTTTTGTATAATGAATGTCATGGGGGGTTGTAATTGCCTAAATAACTCCAGGAAAGCTTCCCTTGTGAAAAAGGGAATTTTTAGGGGTGAAAAAGACAGGTTTAGGAAATTTTAGAAATTAAGGGGACCATGGAAGAACCACAGGGCTGCAGAACAGCCGAAGGTGTATTTCCATAGAATAGGGGAGCTGAAAAGCTGCAACAGGTACATTTCCATAGAATAAGGGAGCTGGAAACAGCAGAAGGTCTATATTTACAAAATAAAGGGAAGGAAGCCCCTTATCCAGAAGGAGAAGAAAGCCCAAAGAGAATAGGAAAATAAGGAAGGAGGGGAGGAAAACTTCACATGTCCCATGTGAGGTTCCACCTTTGAGCTCAGAAGTTACTATAGTAACCAGTCCAACGAAATAGTGACCAATCAGAGGAGATATCAAGGCATAGGATCTGCAGCCCTATAAGCCGCAGGGAAAAGGAACTCAATGGGACTTTTTTCCCCTCCTCATGTGGGAGTCTATACTTGTTCTTCAATAAATTTCCACCTTTGCTATACCATCTTCCATTTGTGGATTCATTCTTCAACTCCCATGGACAAAGAGCCTGGGAACCATTCTGCCCAGGGGAATACCACCTGTTCCAGTCCAAAAATCCTGCTTCACTTGTACTATTTACAAAGGGTACATTTAGTAACATTTTGGTCATAGCAACCAATTAGTAATAATGGCTACTATTAGCTTGTATGTGGAGAAAACTATTTCCAATTGCCCTGTGATTCAACACTTGCACTATAGCCTGAGGTATTAGGGTTGAGCAAGCTATGGTTCTATGGCTATCTAGTCTCCACACAAAGAAAGCTAGAAAATTCCTAGGAAGCCTAGAACATGTCTACAAACAAGAATTTCTTGCTAGTCATTTGACTAAATTTCCCTAAGCACTGTCAGAACCCCCCATTTAGGCCAAAGGATGGTTGAGTGTTGTTCTGTGCATGATAAGGTTACCAGTTCGATTGATGGTCAGGACACATAGCTGGGCTGTAGGTTCAATCTCGGTCAGGGCACATACAGAGGGCAACTGATCAATGTTTCTCTCACATCAATGTCTCTCACCCTTTTATGTAATGATGTTTACTTTGAATTTATATTAGTTCACACAAACACTCCATCCATGCTTTTGTTCCGGCCCTCCAGTCCAGTTTAAGAACCCATTGTGGCCCTCAAGTCAAAAAGTTTGCCCACCCCTGGTAGAGGCTGCTGTATACACAGCATAGTACACTATCCTCTGGGGATACAGGATCTTGAATTCCAGGATACAACCACATGCCTACCATTAGGGCCTAAGTGTCCCCACAAGCATGCATGTTGCTGTTGGAATAGAGTGCACATCCCCAGACTCAAGGGTGAAACTGATGCTGAGTGTGATGGGGTGAAGGGTATTGGAATAAACTAGGACATAAGAACTGGGGAGTCTATACACATGAACACCAGGCCCCTTTAAGTGTGGGATAGAGTGGCAGAGTGGGGGTGGGGAGAATGGGACAAGCTGGACTGTGTGTATGTGTGTGTGACTGTTGTGTAAGAGGTGTGTGTGTGTGTGAGAGAGAGAGAGAGAGAGAGAGAAGGAGAGTTGGGAGGAAAGGTGACTGATTCTGTTCCAGGCTCCATTTAATTACAGAATAGCTCATTCCCCATGGCACACCCTCAGAGTCACATAGTTCTGCTGGCTACTGCATTCACACTGGCACTCTCTGGTCTTCAGGACACTTAGCTTCTGGGGCTGACCCAGGGCACTGCTCATAAAAAGGAGATACCTCCTATGCCTTCCGCTGAAGGCCTCTCCTGCCCAGCTTTTGTCTCTTTGTTTTACAAGCGGCTTGGGCTCTGACTTGAAGGAGCGATCATAAAGAGAATGATTACTTTTATACCAGCTGCAAGGAGGAGAGGACTCTGCAAGGAGGGATTTATACATGGAAATCAATACCAGCATTGGAAAGCATCCCCTTTGCCCATGCAAGTGCTGCCTACAGGGTCAATAGCTGGAATTAACCTGGATCCTTTTTTAATTATTATTCTTTTTAATAAAGCTGCTTTATGATAGACTCTGAAGTGAGCTCCCACTCTGAAACTGCACCAATGTGAAGGGAAAGAACAAATACTTTCATTTAAGAATTATCTTGTCCCAGTGGGGATCTCTCCCACTCCCACTACCCTCACTCTCTAAGTCTCCAGAGAATCAGAGAGAGGAGTGCGAAATTAAGCCTTTTGTGAGCATAAACTGATACCGATATGAAAGAGAATGAGCTCATTGCCCTGATTCCATAGGTTAATTTGTGATATATATGGGAAAAGTTAGCTGTTGCAGGCACAGCTGTACTAAATGCTCACTGTATGCATTCATATGACTGTATGACTTTGCTTACTGCTTGATTTTCCTCATTTAATTATTCCAACAATTCTGTAAAAGGAAGAAATGGAGACTCAGAATGCATACAGGTCTCAAGGAAGAACTAAGTGGTCGACAGGCTTCCTACTAAAGTCTTGTACTCCCCAAGTCTTGCTGGGTCAGAAATATTAAATTGATGGATATTCCTTTCTTGCTAGGACAGGTGTTGAAAGCCTCGTGTATCTTTTTCCTGCACACTCCTGTCATTCCTTCTGTCACACTGTACAAAAATGGGCCAATATGAAATTGCTTCTGTGATAACCCTAGATTCAGTCCTTGAGTCCTCTGTCTTTCTTATATCTCATAGCTCTACTTTTAAACTACACCAGACTCTAAGAACAATGTCACCTCTAAGAGTCATCCACTTTCACTCTTACCCTCATACAGACCCTAATCTACACAGTAGCCAGAGTGAAACTTAAGTAAATTAGGTCATTGACAGGTCTATGTATAAGACCTTCCAGTGCTTCCGACGTCATTCAGAGTAAAGGCCAAACTCCCTGCAATGGCCTATTAGGCCCTACATGTGTTTCACACACACACACACGCACACACACACACACACGCACACACACATACTCCTCTGATTTTGTATTCTTCCACGTTCCTCCTTGACACACACACACACACACACACACACACACTCCTCTGATTTTATCTTCTTCCACGTTCCTCCTCACTCACACCTCTCCAGCTACATTGTCTCATCTCAGTTCTTCAAGATCAACAAGCACCCTCTTGCTTCTGGGTCTTTGCACTGATTATTCCCTTGGCCTGGAACACGTTCCCCTCAGTTCATAAAATGGCTCACTTTCTCACTTCCATCTGGTGTCTACCCAAATATTTTATTACCAGAGAGAATCCTGCCATGCCGACCTTATAAAAAAATAGCAACCTCTCCTTCCTTATCACTCTCTGAGCTGCGTTTCTCTATCCAACATGTTAAATATTTATTTACCTGTTTCTTGTCTCTGCCTCTTCCATGCTAGTCTCATTGCAGGTAAGTGCACCTCACAAGCCTGAAACAGCAGCCTGTGTCAGAACAGCCTGGGAGGAAGGCGGCAGCCTCCCAGCAATATTTTAGTGTGCCTTTGGCTGCCATCGCGGAAGAATAGTTCACAAGGGTAATGTATTCTGGGAGTCTGCTGGAACGCTCAACTGACAACAGCCCTATTGAGATGATGGCCATCCCCCTGGGAGCTTTTCTGTTTACATGTGCCTTTACTCATCTTTCAGCTGAATCGGAAAGCTGAATAGCAACTTCACTGTTTGAAAAACAAAATGGATTTTGATGCTTAAAAGGACTTTCATTCAGAGGAACCCAGAGTTAACAATCTTCACATGTGGGCTGGTTCTAAGATCCTGGAACTGGGGAGTTGTCTGTGACTATAGAGAGTGCTTCCTGTACCGTCCATGTGGCCATTTCCATTAAAATGTAAAATGATTTAAATCAAGTGAAGTTAAAAATTCAGAGAAAAAGTTTCTCAGTCACACTAGCTAGTCACAAGCCACATGTTGCTGGTGCCTGCCACATTGGACTGCACGGTCATCGAATATTTCCATCACTGTAGAACATTCTATTGGATAGCATTGGCTAGAATTCTCCCATTATTTTTTAAGATATATTTTTATTGATTTCAGAGAGGAAGGGAGAGAGAGAAAAAAAATCAATGATGAGAGAGAATCATGGATTGGCTACCTCCTGCATCGATTTTTCTCAACTCTGAGCTCCCACAGCAATTTGGAGTCCACACTAGAGGGTCTAATTTATTTTCTTCGTCTGTGAACAGGTGCTAATGTTTCAGCAGTCAAGTATTATTTTTCAAATGATATTGTCATTTTTTTTTAAGGAGAAGGACTGTCTCATGCATCTGCGCCTCACAGAACACTTTTCAATCCTCAGACTCGGAAATGTCCTTGCAGATGCCTGGATAGCTCCCATGTTTACAGTTAGCAGTGACTGTCACCTGGCTAATCTTTCACCACAACCACTGCCATCATCTCTGTGCACAACCCTACTGTCGCCTCCCTGAATCACCACTGCAGCTAGACATGTTGTACAATAGTTCAGAGTCTACTAAGTGCTTTCACATGCAGTACCGTACTTTTATTTACAGGCCGTGAGGGGGATATTATTTATTATCCCATTATACAGATGATAAAATGGAGGACAAAAAGGATCAGGTGACTTTCCCATATGGCAAAGCCGCAAGTCAAAAATCTTTTTAGGTGCTGCATAAATACATATCTCCATGTATTTGTGAGCATGAGGCAATGAGACTGCTTTCAAGCAAACACTTAAAAGTGCTGTTCTGATTATATAACAAACCTCTCCAAATTGTAGTGGCATAAAATGCAACCATTTTCTCTTGTTCCCAATTCTATGGTCAGGAATTTGGACAGACCACAGTAGAAATGGCCTGTCTCAGGGCCATGATGCCTGGGCCTCCCCTGCATGGATTCCATGCCTGAGACCGTATGTCTTGGGCCTCGGTCCTTTTCCACACAGCATCTCCTGGCCCTGGCATGTCGAAGGTAGTTCTTTCATTAGCATGTGTCTGCCATTGAGGCAAGGATGGCTAGCACAGCTGGGACTAATCTTTCCCCCTCACTTTTCAAATGACACTTTTTGTTTGGATTTGCTAATACTTCTGCTTTAAAAGCAAACATGAGCCGCTATACCTGTGTGGCATAACATTCTCACCAGCACTCTTTGTATTTAACTTGCTACTAATAACTTAGGTATAGTCATTTGCCCCATGCTAGTAACCCTGGAGACTGCCTTATACATCCTACTGACTTAAAATCGGTGAATGTTGACCTTTCATTCTATTATTGTTTGACTCTTATTTATTATTATATTTCTGTAAATGAATGAAGATGACTTTAATCCGTCCCTACCAAACTCTTTCTGGATGGAGCCAAAATCTTGTTAACCTTTCTAAAATTAATTATAAAGTCAAATGTTTCCATAATTTGCTCCCCTTGAAAATGTCTTCCAAAGATCTTTAGCAGAATTTTATAGATGTAGACTTCCAAAAAGGAAAAAAAAGACCTGAGGAATTTGATCAAGAAATTTTTCTTCACTTTGCATTTAATAAGGTATCTTTCAAGCTGTTTTTCAAAGACAAAAAGAAATCATAAGGAAAGTCACGCGTCCTGGAAGCATCCCTCTTAACTTCTTAGGGGGCCAAGTCCCCTCCAAGAGAAGACAAAGATCTGAAGCTACCTGCATTCAAAGGAGCAGCAAACCAGACCAGGTGACACAAAAAGCAGAGCAAGGGAGCTATTTCTAAAGATTTGCTGTGAGGTCAACAAAAGAATACAAAGCCTTTAGTTCAAGAGCGTGGTCTCTACTTTTGCATGGTGTGGGATTGTATGGAAACTGATTACTATTCAGAATTCTCTAATACTTCTATTTTTAACAATGCTGCAAGGCCTGACTCTTGGGGAAGCAGAGGAAGAAAAATGCATAGTTGCCCTCAATGTATCTCCCCTCACCAGGGCCCCCAGGGTGCTGGTTAATAAATGGCTCCTCACTTGCATACCAGCTGCATTTGCTCAGGGCTCTTCCAAGGAGTTCTCCTACCTCGCATTAGTCAGCAGGTTCCTAAGAGAAAAGCCTTCCCTTGCCTCACTGAAGGATTATTCAGCCTTATAAACACACCAGATTCCCCGTTCTCAGTAGGACATTTAATTAACCCCCACTGATTCAGCAAGCAAAGCAGCCAATAAGAATTTTTTGGCTTTTCACTGTGGCCCTAGGATATCCACCCACTTCTTGGTATTTTGAAAAATGTTGTGCCAGTTTCGCTCTAAATCATCAGAGTAGAGGGAGTACAAAAATACATTTCTCCAGGTCACCCGGCAGCACTGTTTGACCATCTATGTTTGCGGTGAAAATTGAGCAGCTCCCTATTGGAGAGACTGGAGAGAATTAGGGAAGGGGGAGCCTTTGGGGCTCAGAGCGTGCACAGAGCACTGTGTGTGCACTTCACTCGAGACTGTTTCAGAGAGGAGGCCAGGGGAGCCCTCCTGTTAACTTTAGGTTCCAGCACCTCCCAGCATGCTCCCTGGAAGGTGCCTTTTCTTATAAAAGGCTCTATTCGAATATGGAACCTTGGGATATATGGGTATATAGGTAGATGCTGATTTTAGACTTCATTTTACCTTGCTTTGAGGCAATTACTCAGACGGATGCCTCCTTTCTATTGTTGAGAAAAATATATATGCCTCTAGAGCAGTGGTTCTCAACCTTGGCTGCGCATTAGAATCACCTGGGAATCTTTTTAAAATCCTGATTTCTGGGCCTCATCCTCCGGAAATTCTGTTTCTTTGTTATGGGGTGGGGCCACAACATTAGTAACAAAGAAACAGAATTTCTGGAGGATGAGGCCCAGAAATCAGGGTTTTAAAAAGATTCCCAGGTGATTCTAATGCGCAGCCAAGGTTGAGAACCACTGCTCTAGAGGCATATATATTTTTCTCAACAATAGAAAGGAGGCATCCGTCTGAGTAATTGCCTCAAAGCAAGGTAAAATGAAGTCTAAAATCAGCATCTACCTATATACCCATATATCCCAAGGTTCCATATTCGAATAGAGCCTTTTATAAGAAAAGGCACCTTCCAGGGAGCATGCTGGGAGGTGCTGGAACCTAAAGTTAACAGGAGGGCTCCCCTGGCCTCCTCTCTGAAACAGTCTCGAGTGAAGTGCACACACAGTGCTCTGTGCACGCTCTGAGCCCCAAAGGCTCCCCCTTCCCTAATTCTCTCCAGTCTCTCCAATAGGGAGCTGCTCAATTTTCACCGCAAACATAGATGGTCAAACAGTGCTGCCGGGTGACCTGGAGAAATGTATTTTTGTACTCCCTCTACTCTGATGATTTAGAGCGAAACTGGCACAACATTTTTCAAAATACCAAGAAGTGGGTGGATATCCTAGGGCCACAGTGAAAAGCCAAAAAATTCTTATTGGCTGCTTTGCTTGCTGAATCAGTGGGGGTTAATTAAATGTCCTACTGAGAACGGGGAATCTGGTGTGTTTATAAGGCTGAATAATCCTTCAGTGAGGCAAGGGAAGGCTTTTCTCTTAGGAACCTGCTGACTAATGCGAGGTAGGAGAACTCCTTGGAAGAGCCCTGAGCAAATGCAGCTGGTATGCAAGTGAGGAGCCATTTATTAACCAGCACCCTGGGGGCCCTGGTGAGGGGAGATACATTGAGGGCAACTATGCATTTTTCTTCCTCTGCTTCCCCAAGAGTCAGGCCTTGCAGCATTGTTAAAAATAGAAGTATTAGAGAATTCTGAATAGTAATCAGTTTCCATACAATCCCACACCATGCAAAAGTAGAGACCACGCTCTTGAACTAAAGGCTTTGTATTCTTTTGTTGACCTCACAGCAAATCTTTAGAAATAGCTCCCTTGCTCTGCTTTTTGTGTCACCTGGTCTGGTTTGCTGCTCCTTTGAATGCAGGTAGCTTCAGATCTTTGTCTTCTCTTGGAGGGGACTTGGCCCCCTAAGAAGTTAAGAGGGATGCTTCCAGGACGTGTGACTTTCCTTATGACTTCTTTTTGTCTTTGAAAAACAGCTTGAAAGATACCTTATTAAATGCAAAGTGAAGAAAAATTTCTTGATCAAATTCCTCAGGTCTTTTTTTTCCTTTTTGGAAGTCTACATCTATAAAATTCTGCTAAAGATCTTTGGAAGACATTTTCAAGGGGAGCAAATTATGGAAACATTTGACTTTATAATTAATTTTAGAAAGGTTAACAAGATTTTGGCTCCATCCAGAAAGAGTTTGGTAGGGACGGATTAAAGTCATCTTCATTCATTTACAGAAATATAATAATAAATAAGAGTCAAACAATAATAGAATGAAAGGTCAACATTCACCGATTTTAAGTCAGTAGGATGTATAAGGCAGTCTCCAGGGTTACTAGCATGGGGCAAAGGACTATACCTAAGTTATTAGTAGCAAGTTAAATACAAAGAGTGCTGGTGAGAATGTTATGCCACACAGGTATAGCGGCTCATGTTTGCTTTTAAAGCAGAAGTATTAGCAAATCCAAACAAAAAGTGTCATTTGAAAAGTGAGGGGGAAAGATTAGTCCCAGCTGTGCTAGCCATCCTTGCCTCAATGGCAGACACATGCTAATGAAAGAACTACCTTCGACATGCCAGGGCCAGGAGATGCTGTGTGGAAAAGGACCGAGGCCCAAGACATACGGTCTCAGGCATGGAATCCATGCAGGGGAGGCCCAGGCATCATGGCCCTGAGACAGGCCATTTCTACTGTGGTCTGTCCAAATTCCTGACCATAGAATTGGGAACAAGAGAAAATGGTTGCATTTTATGCCACTACAATTTGGAGAGGTTTGTTATATAATCAGAACAGCACTTTTAAGTGTTTGCTTGAAAGCAGTCTCATTGTCTCATGCTCACAAATACATGGAGATATGTATTTATGCAGCACCTAAAAAGATTTTTGACTTGCGGCTTTGCCATATGGGAAAGTCACCTGATCCTTTTTGTCCTCCATTTTATCATCTGTATAATGGGATAATAAATAATATCCCCCTCACGGCCTGTAAATAAAAGTACGGTACTGCATGTGAAAGCACTTAGTAGACTCTGAACTATTGTACAACATGTCTAGCTGCAGTGGTGATTCAGGGAGGCGACAGTAGGGTTGTGCACAGAGATGATGGCAGTGGTTGTGGTGAAAGATTAGCCAGGTGACAGTCACTGCTAACTGTAAACATGGGAGCTATCCAGGCATCTGCAAGGACATTTCTGAGTCTGAGGATTGAAAAGTGTTCTGTGAGGCACAGATGCATGAGACAGTCCTTCTCCTTAAAAAAAAAACATGGGAGCTATCCAGGCATCTGCAAGGACATTTCCGAGTCTGAGGATTGAAAAGTGTTCTGTGAGGCGCAGATGCATGAGACAGTCCTTCTCCTTAAAAAACATGACAATATCATTTGAAAAATAATACTTGACTGCTGAAACATTAGCACCTGTTCACAGTCGAAGAATATAAATTAGACCCTCTAGTGTGGACTCCAAATTGCTGTGGGAGCTCAGAGTTGAGAAAAATCCCTACGGCTTCATAGAAAAGGTAGGGTTTTCCCTGGAAATAGGCCATGGATATCCCCACTGTTTCCCTGGGATCAGGGAAGAGAGGGACTTTCAAAATAAATGGGGGGACACCAATAGGGAGACACAAAGGTGAGACTGATGGAACAGATATGCTTCAGTTTGTCCAACTGAAAGCCCTGGGAATATTCCCAGGACACTGCGTGCCCCAGGGTCACGGCCTGCTCTGTGCAGCACTCACGTGGAGCCTCTTTGATCTGGTTCCAAGGACTCAATTGGTTTTGTGCCTGAAAGAAAACAGCAGACGCCAGTCCAGGCGTCTTTTCCTACTCAGGTGGGCAGCGTTAACCATCGCCTTTCTGGGCAGAGTGTGCATTCCAGGAATTCATTCCCTTCTTTTTTTCTTTTTTTCAATTCAAATATTATATTAGTTTCAGGTGCACATCCCAGGGTTAGACATTCTATAACCTACTAAGTGATCATCCCAATAAATCTCGTACTCATCTGACACCACACATCGTTATTAGAATATTATTGACTATATTCCCTGAACTGTACTTTACATCCCCGTGACTTTTCCATTACTGCCAATTCAGAAATTCACGTCTTGATCAGTGGGGGAATGAGAAAATGAAGGAGTCAGAAAACATTTATCCCCCAGAAACAGTATTAAAATAGTGCTTAAATCCTCAGGTTTCCTTCATGGAAAGTGCACAGAATCTAGCCAGGATGGCTTACACTGGTGGCCTGGGAGAAATGATTGGAAGAATAGTTCACAAGGGTAATGTATTCTGGGAGTCTGCTGGAACGCTCAACTGACAACAGCCCTATTGAGATGATGGCCATCCCCCTGGGAGCTTTTCTGTTTACATGTGCCTTTACTCATCTTTCAGCTGAATCGGAAAGCTGAATAGCAACTTCACTGTTTGAAAAACAAAATGGATTTTGATGCTTAAAAGGACTTTCATTCAGAGGAACCCAGAGTTAACCATCTTCACATGTGGGCTGGTTCTAAGATCCTGGAACTGGGGAGTTGTCTGTGACTATAGAGAGTGCTTCCTGTACCGTCCATGTGGCCATTTCCATTAAAATGTAAAATGATTTAAATCAAGTGAAGTTAAAAATTCAGAGAAAAAGTTTCTCAGTCACACTAGCTAGTCACAAGCCACATGTTGCTGGTGCCTGCCACATTGAACTGCACGGTCATCGAATATTTCCATCACTGTAGAACATTCTATTGGATAGCATTGGCTAGAATTCTCCCATCATTTTTTAAGATATATTTTTATTGATTTCAGAGAGGAAGGGAGAGAGAGAAAAAAAATCAATGATGAGAGAGAATCATGGATTGGCTACCTCCTGCATCCTCCCTCCCCCAAACACACACACACACACTGGGGATCGAGCCCGCAATCAGGACATGTGCCCTGACTGGGAATCGAACTGTGACCTGACCTTCTGGTTCATAGATCAACACTCAACCACTGAGCCACACCAGCTGGGCCTCCCCTCATTTTATAGAAAAGAAAGCAAAGGCTTATAGAGGTCAAGGTCACTACTCAACCACTGAGCCACACCAGCTGGGCCTCCCCTCATTTTATAGAAAAGAAAGCAAAGGCTTATAGAGGTCAAGGTCAAGTATCTTGCCCTCTTGCCTTACAGACAGTAGCTTGGCTATAACCAGAAAAGATCCAGTTTATCTTACTCTGTCCTTTCATACTACCACACCATTTCCCATCTCTGGTGATAGTGTCAAATATTACCCTATATAATAAGAGGAGTTACTATAGTAACCAGTCTAAGGAAATAGTGACCAATCAGAGGAGATATCAAGGCATAGGATCTGCAGCCCTATAAGCCGTAGGGAAAAGGAACTCAATGGGACTTTTTTCCCCTCCCCATGTGGGAATCTATACTTGTTCTTCAATAAATTTCCACCTTTGCTATACCATCATCCGTTTGTGGATTCATTCTTCAACTCCCATGGACAAAAAGCCTGGGAACAATTCTGCCCAGGGGAATACCCGGCAGCTGCCAGCCCCAATCGCCCCTGAGGGCTTCTCCACCTCCCCCTGCTCCTGAGGGGCGATCGGGACAGCAGCCACCGCTTGCACCCACTGACGGCGCCGGCCCCAATTGCTCCATGCTGTCAGTGGGTGCTAGCGAGGCCGGTGCCATCAGTGCATGGGAGTGGTGGCGACGGGAGTGGGGCTGTCAGCAGGGGACCAGGGGTCGTGGCGAGAGGGACTGAGTGGGGGTGCAGAGGATGGGCTGAAACCCGACCCTGTGCCCACCACAGCCTCGTGGCCCACAGTTCCTTTCAAGGTGCATGAATTCATGCACTGGGCCCCTAGTCCTATATAATAAAAGGCTAATATGCAAAT